>NC_073302.1:301885753-301897354 GCF_027595985.1 Sorex araneus | reverse complement strand
TTGAGGAACTGCACTGGGGGTGAGAGATGGTGGCAGAGGAGGTGGTTGGGATGATTTGGCTAATCTCAGGTCGTCTGGAATGCTGGAATGTAACTTCGTGCGCTCCCAAATGGTAAACCCGGAGGGAACCTTTGCCACCTTGGACAGTTGGTCTCTTCGTGTAGATGACCCCGACACTGGGCTGAGAGGGGACAGGATTCAAGCCGAGACAGCCAACGCCTGGGCTGGCAAGAGCACTGGTCTGAATAATAAACCCAGGCAGATGAGACCCTGGGCAGTGACCCCTCCTGCTGCCCCGGCCAGTGTTTGTGCTGAAGTACCATTCCCTACGGAGTCCATCACTCAGTTAATGAAACATGTATGTGCTGCATATAAAGTCTCTGAATCAGGCAGAGAATTGAGTGGTCTAACAGACTGTCACACGTGTGACTTTTTTCTGGAGCAAAGGATGAGGCAGCCTACCCCAGCCTCGTGGTGCGGTTTTAATAAAACGTTTAAAATAGAGGCAGACATGACCTGCACTGTTGATAAAGATGGTTACATTAGGTGCAGAAGCGATGGTGCAGGGGGGAGGGCGTTTGCCTCGCAATGTGGCCGGCCTGGATTCAATTCCCAGCATTCCATAGGGTCCCACAAGCCCCCACCAGGAGGAATTTCTGAGCAGAGCCAGGAGGAACCCCTGAGCATGACCGGCTGTGACCCCCAAAACAAACAAACAAAATAAAGATGGTTAGATCTGAGTTGGTATCTCTGGTACTATTACCTAGTCATCTCCTTGGATTTCATTGACCAAACTCTCAGTACTAACAAGCTGTATTTAATTTAATTTTATTTTATTTTATTAATTAATTTATTTATTTTTTGCTTTTTGGGTCACACTCAGCGATGCTCAAAGGTTACTCCTGGCTTTGCACTCAGGAATTACTCCTGGCCATGCTTGGGGGACCATATGGGATGCCAGGGATCGAACCCGGGTCGGCTGCGTGCAAGGCGAACGCCCTACCTGCTGTGCTATCGCTCCGGCCCCTGTATTTAATTTTAAAAAATTAAATTTTTGTTTTAATATGTGAAGTGAACTGGGCTCAGGGGTGTAGAGAGAGCTGGAAAGTTCACTCCTGGGTGTGACTGCGGTGGGTGTCATTAATTTTTTGTGTCTGGTGCCAGAGAGATAACTCAAACGACTAAACACATGCTTTGTGTGGAGAGGGCTTGGTTGCTCCTTGGCACCAGATTTTTTCTCCTAGGCATTGTTGGGAGCAATCCATGAGCACTGAGATCTGATCTGGAGTAGTCCTGAGTACAGTGGTGCAGCAAAAAAAATATTTAATTTAAGAACTATTTTTGGTTTTTTTTGGCCCTTACCCTCTGTACTATCTCTCTAGTCCCAGCTAACAACAACAACAAAAAATTGTTTGTTTGTGGGCTCCACTGAGCAATGCTCAGGGGTTACTCCTGGTTCTGTGCTCATGAATTCTCCTGGTGGTGCTTGGGAGACCATATGGAATGCTGAAGATCAAACCTAGGTCAGCACGTGGAAGAAAAGCGTACTACCCATTGTGCTATCTCTCTGGCCCCCTCCCAGATTTTGTTTTATTATGTCAACACAACTGGGCTAGAGGGTGCACAGGAACTCAGAAAGCCGATTCTGGGTGTGTGGGAGGTTGTCTGTGGGTGTGAGATACACCCTCTCCCAGGCCAAGGTGGCCTCCCAGAGGAAGTGGGTAAAGGGAACAGCTGGGTGGAGGGATGAACTGTGTCTCTCCGGGCCGGGACCCTTCCCGCTCTCTCGGCTCCCACCGGGTGCTCCAGGCCCTTGGGTTGTTACACTCAGACAGTTGCACCCCTGACTCTCAGGCCTAATGAAGAGAAGATCCAGGGCTAGCTTTAAGGCCAAAATCAGGGACGTGGGAGAGATGAGGCAGACAGAGGAAGAGGGTTTCAGCATGCCCAGGGAGAGGAGTGGGCGGTTAGACCAAAGGCTGCCCATGCTGGGACTCAAGGTCAGCTACAGGAAGTATCAGAATGGGCTGTGGGGGGCCGGAGAGATAGTACAGTGGGTAGTGCACTCGCCTTGCATGGGATTGACCTCATTCAATCCCTGGTACCTCCAGGAGTGACCCTGAGCACAGAGCCAAGAGTAAGCCTCAAGCACTGCTGGGTATAGCTCTACCCCTTCCACATAAAAAATAATAATAATAATAAGACCAGAGGGGCACTGTGGGAGTTAGCTGTGCACAGGGCTGGCTTTCTTTCTTTCTTTCTTTCTTTCTTTCTTTCTTTCTTTCTTTCTTTCTTTCTTTTCTTTCTTTCTTTCTTTCTTTGTCACACCCAGCAATGCACAGTGGTTACTCCTGGCTCTGCACTCAGGAATCACTCTTGGCAGTGCTCAGGAGACCGTATGGGATGCTGGGAATTGAACCCGGGTTGGCCACATGCAAGGCAAATGCCCTACCCTCTGTGCTATCGCTCCAGCCCCTGTACAGGGTTTTCATAGTGCTGGGGGGAGGATCCCAGCCAAGGGGTGAAAACAGAAGCGACCATGTGAGTCATGTGAGGGAGCTTCTGGGAGAATGGGCCAGAGGCCTTCGGGACCCGAGCACAGACCACACTGGTGCAAGCTGTGCCTGTGGGCCCCAGCGCTTACCTTAAGTATTTGTGCATGTTTGGTTTGGTTTGGGGGCCACTCCTAGGTGTGCTCGGGGCTTCCTCCTGGCTCTGTGCTCAGGGATCACTCCTGGCAGACTCAGGGATTGACCCTTGGTCAACTGAGTGCGAGGAGAGCACCCTCCCCGCTGTATTCGTGCATCTCTAATGCCCAGGGTTACCCAGCCAGTCCTGACAGAATAATGTAGGTCGGGTGGCTTCAACAATGTAACTTTTATTTCTCAATGACCTGGAGGCTGGGAATATGCAGGCTCAGCTGGCATCTCCCGTCATGGTTTCTCAGTGGTAGTTTCCCTGTGTGCTCCCATGACGTTTTAGCTTTGGGGGAGCCACACACAGCAGTCCTGGGAACTCCCCCGGTAGAGCTCAGGGGACCATGGGGTGCCAAGGCTCAACCCTGGGCGTCACCCACACAACGCAGTGCTGTGGCCCTTGAGCATCCCTGCCCCCCCCCCCTGCGAGGCCTCTTCCCAGGGCTGAGTGCCAGCCTTCTGGTTCTCTTCTCGTAGGGGCATGAATCCCACCCCAAGGGCCTCACCCTCATGATCTCAGTTTCCTGTTTAAATGGTGGGTCCAATGGGGCCCCCGTAACTGAATGTGTGAATCATGATTTTCTGATTTTTTTATTTGTTTGTTTGTATTATTGAGTCACACCCAACAATGCTCAGGGGTTACTCCTGGCTTTGTACTCAGGAATTACTCTTGGTGGTGCTCAGGAGACCTTATGGGATGCCGGGATGGAACCCAGGTTAGTCACATGCAAAGCAAATGCCCTCCCTGCTGTGCTATTGCTCCGGCCTCCTGAATGCATTCTTAAATAAATTGGTGTCTTTCTGCAGAGGCAGGGAATATCGAGGCACATCCTGGCTCCGTGCTCAGGACTTGCTCAGGGGACACTAATGCGATGCAGGGGATGGAACCAGCGGTGGCCACGTGCAGAGCAAGTGGCTTAACCCCTGTGCTATCTCTTGCTCTCTAAAATACATTTACTATGGCATATGATCCATAAATGTTTGGTTCATGTACCTGCTTTATATACCTAGCTACTTGAAGTCATTTAAAAATTTCTCAGGCAAAAAGGAGTTGCACTGGCAGATGCTTAGTACACAAGTATTGAGTGAATGAAAGAAATTAAATGTGTGTGCGGCATGAAAAAAAGCAAAGCAGAGCACTGTGGATTTAATTCCAGTTTGACTGGAAATGGCAGGCCACACCCACCCCCTTGACCACGCAGGATTACTCAGTCTTAAGTGGGTGGGAACCGAAGTCTAGTGAGCAGGGGAGCTGGGTGGTGGTGGTGGTAGAAGTGGGGGGGGTGGGCGAGAGGGAGGAGGAGAGCCTAACCCAGTTCAGCTTGAGCTCATTACATCAGGCCACCAGCTTCAGGTCTAATTTCGGAATTGTCACTCCGCATTAGCCACCATCTCTGATTTTATGCTATCGTCTCAAACATATTTTCGAATAATTAAAATGAGCAGACCTAAGGGTTAGGATTTACATTTCAAAAAGCTACCCAGCTCCCATACTCCCGCTGAAAGAAAGCTTCCCACCCAGAGAGCCGTGGGAGAGAATGAGGGAAACACTGTGTCCCCCAAGAAAGGTAGCAAGGGGGTGGCGGGGGAGGGGAGGGTGGGGAGCTAGAGAGATAGTCCAGAAATAAGGGGCGTGCTTGCACATGGCTAGCCCCTGTTCGATCCCCAATACCACATACAGTCCCCCTGAGCACTGCCAGGAGTCCTCAAATAACCCTAACAAAAAATGTCAATGTGCTTAAATTTTTACTTTTTTTTTTTTTTGCTTTTTTGGGTCACACCTGGCGATGCACAGGGGTTACTCCTGGATCTGCACTCAGGAATTACTCCTGGCGGTGCTCAGGGGACCATATGGGATGGTGGGATTCGAACCCGGGTTGGTTGCGTGCAAGGCAAACGCCCTACCTGCTGTGCTGTTGCTCCAGCCCCCAATTTTTTACTTTTTAAAGGGCAGCAGAGACCTCTCATCCTCATCCAAACTGAGCTACTGAAGTTATATATCTCACGGGGACTAGAAACCGCCCTGCAGACCAGGCCAACGCACCAGCATCTGGTCCCGAGAAACCCTCCTCGCCACCTCTAACCAGCCGTGCCACCCCCCTGCGCTGGAGCCTCACCTCTGCTGAATCGCTGCCAAACAGGCATGTGTTAAATCCAATTCTGGGCTCAAAGGCTTGAGTGCATCCTTTGATGTGAGCGCCCAGGGCTCGATCCCAGAACCACATGGTCCCCTAGCCACTGCTGTACAGAGCCAGAAGAGGCCCCAGCACCGCCAAGTGTGGCCCCAAACCAAAAGAGAAACCAAACTCTCCAGGCCAAAGTTATAAAACATCGGGGAGAGCATCTGCTTGCACACGGCTGACCTGGGTTCGGTCTCTGGTACCAGCCCAAGCCCACCGGGAGTGACCCCTGAGCACCGCTTGGTGGGGGGGTGGCCCAGAAACAGAAAAAGAAAATGTTTATACAGAAAGCTAGAGACCACAAGAGCTTTGAAAGTAACCCAGGGGGGAGCAGCAGGCAGTGCCCTGGAGGAGGCCGTTACCTCTGCCCCCGTCAGCTGGCCGCCTCTGGGAGCCGTGCCAGGAACAGGCTTGGCTGAGAGGCAGGCCCTGGAGAGGCTCCTATTTCACTGGGCTGAGCCTCGGAGAGAAAGGGCGCATTGAGTCACACGGGAACTGAGCCCGGGATCTGCTCTAGCCTGGACACAGGGACAGAGCAGGCTCTGTTTCAGCAGGGTGAGCCCAAGGCCCCATGGCTGTGCAGGAGGTCTGTAAGTCGGCCCGGCCCAAGGAAAGTGGCAACACCAAGGGTTCTGCCCACTTCGACCCACTGGAAATGCTCGGAAACCGTCTCCCTTGCCAGCCAAGCCCAAAGGCAAACATCTGGGGTGGGAGTGATAGTACAAAGGGGAGGGGGTTTGCCTTGCACATGGCCAACCGGGGTTTGATCCCTGGGATCCCATACAGTCCCCCGAGCACCGCCAGGAGTGATTCCTGAGTGCAGAGCCAGGAGGAAGCCCTGAGCATCTCCAGTGTGACCCCAAAAGCCAACAAAGCAAAACAAAATACGACCCCATATCGTATGTCCATCTCGCCCACCCTCCCCTTGACTTGCTGCCTGCTCCCTGGCATTGTAGGAGTGGACTTGGGCCACACAAAAAGCTCCTCATGCATGACCCCAGGAGACGTAGTGGGACAAAGATGAAAGCAAGGTCACGTTCACCGGGACCAAACATCCCACGTGCCCTCCTTTCTCTTGCGTATCAGATTGATGATGGGTCGGAGCAAGAATGTGGCAGGTCGGGGTTCCAGGATGCATCTGCCACTCAGCCACAACAGTCTGCTAACGGGTGAGAAGGAGGAGCCAGGTCAAGACTCCGGAGACCTGCTCTGGAGAAGGGCCTTCAGTGTCGTGTCCTGGGCCCTCTCTGCCAAAGCACATCTTAGTCACAGAGTCACGGGCAGAGGAACGGGGGCCACTGCTCTCAGCAAGGCCAGCTCAGGGCCCCCCCCCCCACACACACACCAAGATGGGTGAGCGGAAGGCAGCAAAGCTGCTGCGGGGTCCACAAACACCACGCTTATGTCTTCCAGTTTCATGGAAGTATCCTGGGCTGAGCACCATACACGAAGCATTCTGCTTCATCCAGTAACACTGTGAGTAAGGAGGCTGGGAGCAGGGGCCACCAAACATGCTTTTACCGTGTATGCCAACGGAAACACACCGAGAAGGATCTAAACCCGGAGAGAAAGAGCTTTGGTCACGCATAGGACCTGTGGCATGACAGAACAGGGACAGTCCAGCAACCCTGCCCTCGGTGGTCAGCCAAATACAGCTCATCAGCCCTTCTTGGGAGCACCAGGGGGACTGGGGGTGGAGATGGAGCTGCAACAGCCAAGGTACCCTGGAAAGCCCTGGGTGGAATGTGACCCCAGAGAAATAGGTCTTTTTTTTCTTAATTAATTAAATCACAATGAGATACACAGATACAAAGCTGTTTATGCTCAGGTTTCGATCATACGATGTTCCAACACCTGTCCCTTCACCAGTGTACAGTGTATATTTCCCACCACCAATGACCCCAGTTTCCCTCCTGGCAACCCTCCTCACTTGCCTCTATAGCAGATACATTCTCTCTCTCTCTCTCTCTCTCTCTCTCTCTCTCTCTCTCTCTCTCCCCCCCCCCCCCCCGCCCCGGCCCGCCCCTTTGGGTCATTATGGTTTGCAATACAGGTGCTGAGAGGTTATCCTGTTTGTCCCTTTCCCTCCTTTCAGCACTCAGTTCGTGTCCAGTGTGGTCATTCCCAGCTAGTATGGTCACACTGGTCCCTTCCCTATCCTAACTGCCCTCCCCCTAAGTTGTGGCCAGCTTCCAACCGCGGACCATCCTCCTGGCCCTCATTTCTGCTGTCCTTGGGTGTCAGTCACACACTGGTTTTCATATCCCACAAAAGAGTGCAATCATTCTGTGGAAATAGACAGGTCTTGGCAAGGCCAGCAAACCATAACAGGGGTCAGGAGGAGGGAGACAGCGCAGGGCCAGAGTAGGGGAGGGGCACGGCCGCGGGGACCAAGTGGAGAGGAGGCGGGGCCAAAGCCAAGGGGTGGGGGGGAGGAAAGATCAGGACCGGGCTGGGGCGGAGTCAGAGGAGGGGCCAAGGTAAGAGGCGGGGACTATATGGGGCGGGGCGTGACCTGGGCTGGGCGTGACAGGGGCGTGGTAGGGGCGGGGATGACGGGCGGGGCCAGGGCGGGACCTAGGCGGGGCATCGCTGGGCGGAGCTTGTCGGGCCGTGACGGGGCGGGGCCGGCCGGGCTGGGGGCGGGGCCGGAGTGGGCGGGCTCCCGGCTGCCGTGGACTCCCGGGCCTTTTCGCCCTGCCCAGGTCGGAGCTCCCGGGCCGCCAGGCAGAGCCGTGCGCCGCCATGGCGCTGCGCGCGGTCATTTTCGACCTGGACGGGGTCCTGGTGCTGCCCTCGTTCGCCCGCGCCCTGAGCCGCACCGAGGAGGCGCTGGCGCTGCCCAGGTAAGGCCCGCGGGCGGGCGGCCGGCGCGGAGGGCCGGGGCCGCTGGCAGCGCCGGGAAGTTGCTTTTCCAGCCGCGATTTGAGCTCGCAGTAGGGGAAAGGTTAAACCCAGTAGCCAAGGAGCTCAGGGCATCCTTTGTCATTCTGAACGCGAAGTAATTACACCTCGCGGTGCAGGACCAGGTCCGGTAGTCAGATCTATTTCTGAAAGTGAGAGCGATTGTAATGAAACAACTGCAACAAAGCAGTTGTAACAAAGGTAACAAAACGGGCCTGAGAACACGGCTTGAGATCTAGAAGAGAAGTTGTGGGTCATCTAGAACAAGTTGTATGCCAGGACACGTGATGTTCAGGATGCAACAGTCGCCAGAGATGCCTGTAGGACAGGTGTGTGGGTCGCTTGGGTAGCCAGAGGTGAGACTATGAGCAAGGCCACATGTGGAGAAATGTCCAGAAGAAATACGCAAGGATATTCCTGGAATTATTAATCCCGGGTATGATTAAACTTGATTTTCTTTTCTATTTCCCCCCCTATTACCTACTTAGAAAGCAGTGTTCATTCCTACACTTGGTAGAAAGTAGCATATATTTATTTTACAGAGAAAGATCTCCTGGTAACACCTAGGGAAGAATGACTTTAAATTATTTGTAGGAAGAGGGGGGGCAGCAAAAGGAACTTTGCAGACTTTGACTCTTACACCGTCTGCATTACAAACACTAAGGTGCATGCAAGCCGAAGCAGAGGGAGCTCAAAATCTAGAGCAGAGGGTCTGGAGCGATAGCACAGCGAGCCCAGCCGGTAGGGCATTTGCCTTGCATGCAGCTGACCCGGGTTTGATTCCCTGCATCCCATATAGTTATGGTCCCCTGAGCACGCCAGGAGTTAATTACTGAGTGCATGAGCCAGGAGTAACCCCTGTGCATGGCTGGGTGTGACCCAAAAAGCCAAAAATAAATAAATAAATAAATAAATAAATAAATCTAGAGCAGAGTCCTTCAAACTTATTTGGCCAGCCACCCCCTTTTTCTAGAAACAGAATTACTCAGTGCCCCTGAGGAATCTACTGTCTTTTTTGCTTGGTTGCTTTTTGTTGGGGGCCACGCCAGGCGGTGCCCAGAGTTTACTCCTATCTCTGCACTCAGGAATTAGTCCTGGCAGTACTTGGAGGACCATATGGGATGCCGGGGACCAAACCTGGGTTGCCTGCATGCATGCAAGACAAATGCCCTATTTGCTCTACTGTTGCGCCAGTCCCCAGAATCTACCTTCATAATTTTTTAATTAACTATTTTTATAAAGTTGTTCACAATAATTTATTATGTTCAATATTCCAGCACCAATCCCACCACCGTTACGCTGTTCCACCATCATTATTTCGAATTTTCCAGCCACCACCCACCCAAGCCTGCCCCAATCACAGGCCCTAAATAATTTATTTTGTATTACTTGTTATGAAGGGCTGGAGTGACAGCACAGCAGGTAGGGCATTTGCCTTGCACACGGCCAACCCGGGTTTGATTCTTCCACCCCTCTCGGAGAGCCCAGCAAGCTACCCAGAGTATCTCGCCCATATGGCAGAGCCTGGCAAGATACCCGTGGTGTTTTTGATATGCCAAAAACAGCAAAAACAAGTATCCTAATGGAGATGTTACTGGTGCCCGCTCAAGCAAAACAATGAGCAATGGGATGACAATGATACAGTGATGTTATGAATAATCCACTAAGGATCAAGAAAAGTTTTCTTAGAAGAAAGTGTGTGAAGATTGTTATATCTCACCCTGGAGCCATTAAGACCGTATATAAGAGATTAGTAACATGTTTTTACAGGTTGAGCCTTGTGTCCTAATATTTTTTTGATCAAGACCAGTGGCCTTCTATTTTACACCCCTTCTAATGTGGTGTGCTACTCCTGGTACATCAGTGGTATAGAGTATGAGATTTGCAGCCACGCACTCCAAGAATTCTAAAATTTTAAATAGGGTGATAACAGCTGGAGTTAAATTTTTTTTTTTTTTGCTGTTTTGGGTCACACCTGGCGATGCACAGGGGTTACTCCTGGTTCTACACTCAGGAATTACTCCTGGTGGTGCTCAGGGGACCATATGGGATGCTGGGATTTGAACCCGGGTCGGCCACGTGCAGGGCAAATGCTCCACCCGCTGTGCTATTGCTCCAGCCACCTGGAGTTAAATTTTTAACTGAGTGATAACTTTGGGGTCTGGAGGCATCTCTGCAGCTTGTTGATCTCTTCTGAGATTTATTTGTGAATCTCCGAATTGTGGCCGTTAATGAACTTATATGGCACTAGAGGCAGCTCGTGGGCATGACTGCCAGGCACCTGGAAGCACAGGGAGATGTGGGGAGGTCTCCATGAGAGTCTGAGATTTTGGTCACAAAATCCTCATACCTGAATTTTTCAACCAATTCACGCAAGGTGAGACTGTCCCAAGCCTGTGGAGATCAGTTTTGAGCATGGGGGAGATTGGGTTCTGGAGGTTTTCAGCTGCCAGGACTCACCTGCTCTCCCCCTCTCCTCCTGGGTACCCCCGATGAGACACAGCCTGGCTCAGGGACAGAGACTCCCTTCATTAAAGTGGAATCACAGCCCTCCCCCAATTACACCTGGGTCAACAACCATACCCCCTCATTCCAGTGCTCCACCTTCCAGGTGTGATACCACCCCCTTTGATGAACTGCTCCAGACCATTTCATCAGAGGGGGTGGGGCAGGGCAGGGAGATAGGGAGAGGTGTGGAGAGGACTTTCTGGAGAAAGCACCAGCAAAGCCTGGAAGGTAAATGACATGAAGCCAGGAGGAGACTGGACAGGCCCATCCAGCATCTCAGCAGGGCTGAGAGCAGCGTTTCCAGCTTCTCAGAGAGCAGCAGTGCACTATACTGTAATCTACCGTATACAATAACCTACTGTTCGTAGGATACTATGTATCCTGAACCGCACATTTAGAATTCATAATCTGGAGGTGGCTAGAAACAAAATGTACTAGAAGACTTGAAGCAAAACATTTCATCAAGGGGAAAAGGAAAAAGAAAAGTTGATCAACAAGGAAACACAGGAGAAAGAAGGGGGCGAATAGGAGAGATGGTTGAGTGGGGAGGGCATTTTGCCTTGCATGCAGCTGCTTTGGGGTCTATCTCCGCCACCAGATATAGTTCCCTGAGCACTGCCAGGAGTGATCCCTGAGCACAGAGTTAGGAGTAAACCCTAAGTGTTGGATATCATTGGTTTGTCCTTTCCCCCTTGCCACTAGGAGCTTAGGTTTATCAGTCACACCCATCAAAGTGCTCCCGAGTCACTCCCATTCCTTTGTTTATCTGTAACCACTTCTACCAGTTTATCTGCTCCTCCCTTAATCAAACTCTGTTAATTGGTAAGGTCAGAACCTTCTAGGACACTGAATATTATAACATTGCCTTTCTCTCCTCTTTATGCCTTTTGAATAATTTACTTTAAAGCTATGTCTTTTTTGTATAGACACAAGAAGACAATATTATGTTTTTATAACTTAAGACTTAATTGGCCTCGAATAGTATTCCCTCCCGGGCATCTGCTTTCTCCACTTAAGCCTCAGTTGCCCTCAGTTCCTAGCACCCCAAAGTAGGGTCCCCGACGTGGGACGGGAAGGATCCAGGGCAAGCGGTGAGTTATGTGCTACCCTGGCATCGAGATGGGCTTGGCCAAAGTGCCTAATTCTTAACTATAAGTTAAGAGCTTGATCATAGACAAATGCTGTCATGATCCAATAGTAATTATGAGACTGGGACCCTGCCAGGGATAGGAAAGACTGATCTGGCCTGAGCACTGTAGTCTGAGATTGAGATGGCCCCAGGAGAGCAATTCTATAAGCTTTAATGCATCTCT
>NC_073302.1:301705753-301880753 GCF_027595985.1 Sorex araneus | reverse complement strand
CCTGAGCATGGCCTGGGGGACCCAGAATAAACATCCTGGGGCTGGAGCGATAGCACAGCGGGTAGAGCATTTGCCCTGCATGTGGCCGACCTGGGTTCAATTCCCAGCATCCCATATGGTCCCCCGAGCACCGCCAGGAGTGATTCCTGAGTGCAGAGCCATGAGTAACCCTGTGCACCACCGGGTGTGACCCCCCAAAAATAATAATAATAATAAAAAGAACAAACAACAAAGAGGCAAAGGTGTGATCAGGGCCCGTGGGGGTCCCGGCAAGGGAGCCCCTGGGAGTGACGTGGGTCACGCTGACTCTCCCTCATGTGACCCCGGGACGTGGGACGCGGGGGGCTGGGTGTGAAGTCCCCGTGCTGGGCCGAGGCGAGCACCCTCTCTCCCCACAGGCTTGGTCACTGGCGTCCTCACCAACAACTGGCTGGACGACAGCCCCCAGCGGGGTGGCCTGGCCCGGCTGATGTGTGAGCTGCGGCCACACTTTGACGTGTTTGTGGAGTCCTGCCAGGTGGGCTTCATCAAGCCGCAGCCGCAGATCTACAGACTCCTGCTGGACCGTGTGAAGGCCAGCCCCAAGGAGGTGGGCACCGGGGCCTGAAGGCCAGCCCCAAGGAGGGGGGACCAGGGCCCTGAAGGCCAGCCCCAAAGGCCAGCCCCAAGGAGGGGGAACCGTGCGTGGAAATGGCGGGCTCAGCAGGCCCCCTCGAGGCACCGAGTTCCCCGCAGGGTACCCAAAGGCTCCCGTGCCCCTGGACAGCCTCGCCACAGGGAGGCATCACAGTGGCTTCGTGCTGGTCAGTGGGTCTGTTGAGCGCCGCTGGACCAGCTGCTCCTGTTGTCTGGACAGAGACAGGCAGGGCTGGAGAGAACAGCAGGGACGATGCAGGCCTTGCCTGCGGCTGACCCTGCTCCATGGCGGACCCATGGAGCCAGAAGCCAGCTCTGGGCTCTGCAGGATGTAGCCCCTGAGACAAAACAAACAGACAGTCAGTGAACCTAAAGCTGCCCACCCGTGTCCTGTGCTGTGCCTCAGCTAGAGTCTTCCGTCCCCATGGGCTTGGGAGTCGGTGTCTGGGCGGAGAGAGGGCACGGTGGGGAGGCATTTGTCTGCACGCACCCGACCTGGGCTTCATTGCCCGCATCCCCTCTGGCCCTCCAAGCCCTACCGGGTGTCAGCCCTGAGCACAGTCAGGAGGAAGCCCTGAGCACTGCCAGGCAGGTGGCCCCTAAACCCAAACAATGACACCAGCAAGCCAGCATCTCCACAAGGCCTTGCTTCGGTCCTCAACATGCTCTGAGCTCGCAGCCTCTTCCTGGATCTTCCCAGATGTCAGTCTGAGGGGCCAGAGAGAGACCACATGGGAAGCACTCTCCCCGCACACGCAGCTGACCCAGGTTTGATCCCCAGCACCGCATGAGGTCCTGTGATGCTCGCCAGGAGCGATCCCTGACCACCGCTGGCAGGGAACCCCACCCCCACCCCAAACCAAAAGCAGTCACTAAAATGCTGGTATTTGATCCGTTTCAAATTTATATAAAGGTATAAATCTTCCTCCTAACACTACCGGAACATCCTTCCGGGGTCAGAGAGACGGCACCAGGGGTCAAGGTCAAGGTGTGCCCTTGGAAGCCACAGGTCCTGGTTGATGTTCCCGGCTGTCCCTGTGGGTCCCAGCCTCCTACCCCACCCCCACAACCGGGGGTCACCCGAGCACAGAGAAGGACTAGCCCCTCTGCGACACCAGCCTGGCCAAGCCCCATCTTTTCACAGCTAGGCATGCAGTTTCCTGCACGTGCTCACTCTGCATTGTTAACCGTGCTCAGCCCCCAGCCAGAGCAATGGCACAGTGGGGAGGGTGTTTGCCTGGTGCACGGCCCACCCAGGTTCATCCCCGGCATCCCATATGGTCCCCGAGCACTAGCAGGAGTGATTTCTGAGCACAGAACCAGGAGTAACCCCTGAGCATCACTGGGTGTGGCCCCAAAACAATGAAAGCGGACAGCCCCATGGGGGGAGAAATAGTCCTTGATCCCAGCGCCGGAAACTACCACTGCTGGCATTGTAATGAGCCTTCGCTGCGGCTGATGCGCCAACCATCTGGGTTCAGGTTGTGTTCCTGGATGACATGGAGCTCAACCTGCAGCCGGCCCGCGACCTGGGAATGGCCACCATCCTCGCCCGCGACACGGACTCCGCGCTCAAGGAGCTGGAGGCCCTCACGGGGATGCAGGTGACCTTCCGCGCACGCGCGCGCGCATGTGTGTGTGTGTGTGTGTGTGTGCGTGCGTGCGTGTGTGTGTGTGCGCACGCGCATGCGTGCATGTGGGCGCAGAGAGGCGAGTATGTGCATGTAGAGGTGTGAGTAGGTACAGAAAGGGAGCGTGCGTGGGAGAAGTGTGTTACCTTGCACACAGCCGACCCCAGTTCTGTCCCTGGCACCTTCGGGACCATAGATGGCGGGTCGCTCTCACAGGTTGGGGGTTACTCCTATGTTGGAGGTCATTCCCATGTCAGAGTCACTCCTGTATTGGGGGTCACTCCCATGTTGGGGTCACTCCCAGGTTGGAGGTCACTCCTGTGTTGGGGTCATTCCCATGTTGGGGTGACTCCCATGTTGGGGTGACTCCCATGGCAGGGTCACTTCCATCTCTCTCTGGGAACTCCCTGTGGGCTCAGCATTGTCCTTTGTCATCTCTGCCTGGGGGGAACCAACCACACCTGTCAGTTGAGGAGCCCCTGAGGGGCCTCAGGTATGGGATATTCCTCGTTACCTTGAGGTGGCAGGGTCTGGGGTCTGGTTCCTGCCTGTGCCCCTCCCCGTGAGCCCCAGGAGACTCTTTCTCTCACTTGTCCTGGCTCAGGAGCGTGTTTGGAGGAAACCTGGAGGTGATGAAGTACCATTGCTAAGGTTTGATGACTGTGTTCCCTTGGAAGGAGGGTTCACACACACACACATACACACACACACACACACACACATATACACACGCAGAGGTGTGAGTGTGTGGAGAGAGACACAGCCACATGGACACACAGAGACACACACACACAGCTGTGGTGGCTTCTGCAGAGGTGGCCCAGACTGTGCTCATGTCCCCACCTGTGGCCACCCCCCGCCGTGGGCACTGTCCTCCACCATCTGTGCTACTTGTGGGGCCCCTGACCGAGTACAGGAGGAGGAGGACCACCCTTGAGGGGTCATTGGTGAGGGGCCCTGGGGGGCTTCCAGCTGGGTGCCAGGGGACTGGGGAAAGGAGCAGCATGGCCGAGTCTGGGCCCGTGGGGTGAGCTCTGGAGTCCGTGGGTCAACCTGGTCAGGGCCCTGGGGGACGGGACCCCCATCTTCCTGCCTGAGGCTCCAAGGGCACCCACAGCTGGATAAAGGGAAGAGCGGGGGGAGGGCGGGCTCTGCTTTCCTGGGGTGGGACCCCTCGGTGGAGAACTGGGAGCAGGTTCAGGTGTGTCTAATGAGCTCCCCCTCTGTCCAGCTCCTGCACATGGCTGCCCCCCTGCCACCCCCCTGCCAGCCCAGCGATGTGAACCACGGCTACGTGCCCATCAAGGTAGGCGGTCCTTCCCAGGCACGGTATGGGCGTGTCTGTCTGGGGGAAGGGACTCCCCATAGGACGAGCAGTGTGAGAGCAGGGCGGCCGGGGCCAGATGCCTGGGGTAGGTCAGGGGGGGCAGGACAACCTATGGGGATAACAGGATGTGAATGTGTCTTAGAGAGTGACTATATGAGCGGCTGAATGGCAGTCTACATGAGCGACTATACCTGAGTGACTGTATGTGAGCCATTGTATCAGAGTGACAGTCTATGTGAGCCACTGTGTCTGAGTGACTGTACGTGAATGTGTCTGACTGTATGTGAGTGACTGTATCTGAACAACAGTCTATGTGAGCGGCTGTGTCTAAGTGACTGTACATGAGCAATTGTATCTGGCTCTATGTGAGCCAGTGTGTCTGAGTGTACATGTGTCTGACTGTATGTGAGCCACTGTGTCTGAGTGACTGTCAGCGGATGTATCTGAGTGACTCTCTATGTGAGCCACTGTGTCTGGGTGTACATGTGTGTGACTGTATGTGAGCCACTGTTTCTGAATGACTGTGAGCGGCTGTATCTGAGTGACTCTCTATGTGAGCCACTGTGTCTGGGGGTACATGTGTCTGGCTGTATGTGAGCGATTGTGGCTGAGTGACTGTGAGCGGCTGTATCTGAGTAACTGTCTATGTGAGCCACTGTGTCTGAGTGACTGTATGTGAGCCATTGTATGTGAGTGACTGACTATCTAGGTGAGCCACTGTGTCTGAGTGACAGTATGTGAGTGTGTTTGACTGATTGTGAGTGACTGTGTCTGAGTAACTGTCTATGTGAGTGCGTCTGACTGTATGTGAGCTACTGTATGTGATGACTGAGTGACTGTGTGAGCCACTGTGTCTGAGTGACTGAGTGACTGTATATGAGCAACTGTATGTGAGTGACTGTGTGAATGTGTAAGCAACTAAGTGTCTGAGTGACCATGTGAGCGACTGTGTCTGAGTGACTGTATTTGACTATGTGAGTGACTGTGTGTGACTGTCTGAGTAACATTGTGTATGTGAGAATAACCCCTGTGTGTGTCTGACCTGTGTATGTATGTGTGACTGACAGAGTAACTGCATGTGTGAGTGAGTGTGAGAGAGACCTGTGTTCTGCAGAGAATGTTGTTCTCTAGCTACCCTGCGAGCATTTATTCCCTCAGACGCATGGTCTGGGCCAGCTCTGAGGGCCGTGAGGAACAGGGCCACCCCTTCTCCACAGCCTGAGTGAGGCAGCAGCGGGAGACACCCACTCAGTGCCCGCAGCCAGGCCTGGGCTGGGCCGGGCAACTCGCTTTAGAGTCCCTGGTGTCCCGGAGCCCCGGCAGGGCAGCCCAGAGCTGGGGCTGGGCTGGGCTAGGATAACCTGATGGAACCCAGGCCGTGCTCGTCTCCTCCGCAGCCTGGGGTGCGCCTGCACTTCGTGGAGATGGGGTCTGGGCCCCCGGTGTGCCTCTGCCATGGGTTTCCTGAGAGCTGGTTCTCTTGGAGGTACCAGGTGAGTGGCGGGACCGATGCCCTTGCGAGGGGGGCCAGAGAGAGAGAGCACAGGTGAGAGAGCACTGGGAATGGAGCACTGGCCTTTCATGTGAATGACTCGGGTTTGATCCCCGGCACCCCCCCTATGGTTCCCCGAGCACCACCAGGATACATGAGCACAGAGACTGGAGTAACCCCTGAGCTCCTCCAGGTTTGGTCCCAAGGTCATCCCCCTTAAGTCCCCCCAAAAGAAGGTTAAATTGGGCCAGGGAGACAGTTCAAAGTCCTGAGCACAAACTTTGCATACAGGAGGCCCAGTACAATCTCTGGCACTCCGTGGGTCCTGGAGCACTGCCAGGTGTTACCCATGAGCACTGGCTTAGGAGTACCCCCGAGCACTATGAGGTGTGGCCCAAACACTGCCCGCCTCCCCCCATAAAGAGAGAGAAGCAAATTCACTCGGAGGGCGCCCTCCCCCAAGTCTGACACCGACTCCGCGGATGCCAGGCCAGAGAGGACTGAGCTCAGGGCTGAGAGCCCGCCTTGCTGACGGGGAGAAGGTCCCGTATCTTCACACCACAGCTGCCACCTGCTGGGAAATCATTGTGTATTTTTTGTTCTGTTTTGGTTGGGCTTATTTTTTGACTTGGGGGGTACCCCTGGCAGTATGCAGGGCTTACTCCTGGCTCTGCACTCAGGGATCACTCCAGAGGGTGTCGGGGGACCACAGGGGATGCCAGAGATCATACCCGGGAGGAGGCTGGGGGCAGGCCTTAGTGCAGTGTGCGACCTGCCCCCAGTGGTCCTATCCCACACGCCCATTCCCAGGACGCTGCCCAGGGCTGGGGAGGTCGAGGGCGTCGGCGAGCACCTGGTTGTTTGTTTTCCAGATCCCCGCTCTGGCGCAGGCGGGCTTCCGAGTACTGGCCGTGGACATGAAGGGCTACGGAGACTCGTCAGCCCCACCGGGTGAGTGACGGCCGCTCCGAGAGCCTTCGTCTGTCCTGCTCTTAGCTCTGCCCTCCCGGGTCAGGGCCCCCAGGGCTCCCACACCCCCCTCTCTGCATGATGCCCCCGCCCACACAAGGCAGGCACCGTCAGCCAATGCACAGGAGACACCTCGGGGTGCGGGGAGGACAGATGGACCATCCGTCTCTGGGACTGTCCCTGCATCCCGAATCCACACTCTGCCCCTATTAAACCATTAATATCTGGGGCCAGAGGTGAGACCCCGATTAGATCCCGGCACTGCCAGCATCCCTGGAGTACTGCCAGGAGTGACCCCTGAGCACAGAGCCAGGAGTGCGTACTGAGCAACACACACACACACACACACACACACACACACACACACACACACACTGGATTAATACCTCAAATGTAAAATGTAAAACCTCTCTCTGTCTCTCTGTCTCTCTGCCTCTCTTTGTTTCTCTCTGTGTCTCTGTTTTTCTATCTCTCTTTGTCTTTCTGTCTCTCTCTGTCTCTTTGTTTCTCTGTGTGTCTCTCTTTGTTTCTCTCTCTGTTTGTCTCTCTCTCCCTCTCTCTCTCTCTCTCTCTCTCTCTCTCTCTCTCTCACACACACACACACACACACACACACACACACACGCTGCCTCCAATGTAAACCCTGAACTTAAACCCCCTAGAGGCAAACACAGTGACTTCCCTTTGTTTCTCTCTCTGTCTGTCTCTGTCTGTTTGTCTCTCTCTCCCTCTCCATCTCTCTCTCTCTCTCTCTCTCTCTCTCTCTCTCTCTCTCTCTCTCTCTCTCTCACACACACACACACACACACACACACACACAAACGCTGCCTCCAATGTAAACCCTAAACTTAAACCCCCTAGAGGCAAACACAGTGACTTCCCACCCCCAAAGCACTGGGAGCAAAACCACAAAGAAGCAGGTGCCTCCGGCAGTCTGAGAGCCCCACGATCCACGAGAGGGAACTGGTTGTGGGTTTGGGGGGGGGGTGCAGAGGTGGCTGCTCTGCTCGAGGGGGCAGATTTTCTAATCTTGTACTTTTTGTGGGTTGCAGAAATAGAAGAATATTCCATGCAAGTGCTGTGTGAGGTAAGAACGTGCTCGCGGACGGCACCCGGGGCCCAGGGAAGCAGCAGGTCGCAGCTTCCGTCTAAGTCTCATAGCGAGACGCGGAGTCACTTTCGCTGCACACCAGGGACTGTGCCCAGCACTTGGCAGAGAGGAAACTGGGTCCCAGGGAGGCAAAGCAAGAGCTTGAGACCAGTGGCTTGTTGGGGTCTGGGCCCAACCCCGACCCCCACGTCCTTCCTTCTTGCCCTGTCACTCCACCCTGACAGTGACATGGAATTGTTTGGCTCGGGCTTTTTGTTTGTTTGTTTGTTTTGGGGGGGTCACACCCCTAATGCTCAGAACTTACTCCTGGTGCTATGCTTAGTGATCACTCCTGGTGGGCTTCGGGGACCCCATGGGGTGCTGGGGATCGAACCCAGTTCAGGCACTGCACTGTTGTAGCATGTCATCCTGTTCATCGATTTGCTCGAGCGGGCACCAGTAACGTCTCCATTGTGAGACTTGTTACTGTTTTTGGCATATGGAACACACCACAGGTAGCTTGCCAGGCCCTGTGCGGGCGGGATACTCTCGGTAGCTTGCTGGGCTCTCCAAGAGGGATAGAGGAATCGAACACGGGTCAGCCGTGTGCAAGGCAAACACCCCACCTGCTGTGCTACCGCTCTGGTCAGACACATGCAGGCAAATGCTGACCCCCCCACTGTGCTTTCACTCCGCCCCCCCTATGGGAAATTGTTGCCAGGGGGCTGGGAACCGGGCCCAAAGGCGGAACACGGGCTGTGCCCGCAGTGACTCTGGGTTCGATCCCCAGGACCAGCAGGTTGACCCAGGAACCCAAAACGATGATCACTTTGTTCAAGATGGTGCTGGCTGCACCGCTCTCAGGGGTGGGGAGGGGGTGTCGGGAGGGCAGCTGGCGTGTGCCTGTCCTGAGTGTGTGTCCTTGGGCTCCTGCTCGGTTCTGCTCCCTCTGAGGTTCAGGCGGGGGCGGGGGACGGAGGCCCAGATCCCAGCGCTGGGGGAGGCAAGCTCACGCCGGCCGGAAGGTGCGTTTCCCTGCAGCTCTCACAGCCCAGGTGCCGGGGCCCGAGGGACGGGTGGGAGCAGGGGCCGTAGCAGCACGGCCCACGGTCCACTAGCAGACACATGTGGCCCAGAGTGGCCGGGGTCAGAGCCACAACCAGCGCCGTGAGCCAGGCGGCCTCAGCTGTTTCTCAGTCTTGGGGGATGGGGGAAGTGTCAGGGGCACACCCAGCAGTACTCGGGGGGGCACCCCGACTCTGCCCTTGCCGTGGTGCTGGGAGGACCGCACGGTGCCAGGGGGTCCAACCTGGAGCTCATAGAGGCAAAGCCGCACACCCACTCCTGGCCCCAAACTTCTCTGCAGTCTGACCCCAGCCAGGGCATGTAGGCAGAGTGTCCTGACACCAGGATGGGGGTTAGTTCTTCTTGGGGACCCTGAGGGCGCCAGTGCCGGCAGCTGCAAGGTGGAAATTAAAGCCGTTGGCCTCCTCCGTGAGGGACCAGGGCATTGAAGTTTTGAGGGTAGCCCTGGGCTCAGTGCCCCTTCTGGCTGTGTGACCCCAGCCATGCAACTTAACCTCTCTGAGCCTCTCCTGAGAGGACAGAGGAGCAGAGGAGCTGGCAGATGAGGCTGGGGGGAGGGGTGCTGGCTGCAGGGCTGGTGGACCCTAAATGCAGCTTCGCATTTTACCTCCCCACAGACCCCTCCGCTGGCCGCAGGGACCTCAGGGGTGGGGGAGCATAGTCAGCACAGCTGGCCCAGTAATCTGGAGCCCGTGTCTCTGCAGGGGTGTGGCTAGGCCCTCATCTCTGCCTACTCTCTGCACGTCTGCCCAGCCCCCCGGGTCCCCCTTCTGGCTCACTCTGTGCGTGATCCGGTCTAACCACCTGTATACTCTGACCCCTGGTGACCTTGGGCGGCTGGTCAGCAGGAGGGGCGCTGGGTCTGCGGAGGGCCTGGCCAGGGGCAGCGGGCAGGGAGGCCTCCCCAGAGCCGCCTCCCCCGTGTTCTCCCAGCAGCGCAGAAGCCAGGGTCGGGGTCTCCCTAGGCTGCCCGCTGAGGCGCCCCAGGTGATCCCCGGCTCCAGCAGGTGTGGGCAGAGGCGGCCGCCCACCCCACAGGCTGGCACAGACGCCCAGCGCCATGCCCACTGGCACCTCGGGGAGGGGTCGCCCATTCTGACTGTGCGTCTCTCCTAGGACATGGTGACCTTCCTGGATCGGCTGGTGAGTTCCCAGGCCCGGGGATCCCAAGCACAACCCGCCCCCCCCGCCCGACTCCATCAGTGGGGTGGCCGGGAGGGACCAGGGAGGCGGGCAGAAGACGGACGGCTCGGGTGTGGACCACGGTCGGGAAAGGGCCTGAGAAACCCCGACGCTTCCCCCCAAATCTGCGGCCCTCAGAGGACAGGGCGTGGAAAGCGGACAGGAGCCCGTGGCCACCCCAGAGCCTGTCTGGCGACTCGCCCGCCCCCCAGGGCCTCGACCGAAGGGGCCCCTGGCACGTGGCCTGTTGGCAGCACAGAAGAGAGGAGGCTGCACGGGGGAGGCACGGTGCTCCCGAGGCTCATTTACGGGGAAGGAAGGGTCCCCCTCATGAGCGTGGGGGTCAGGCCTGGTCACCCAGTGACAGGCCAGCACAACCCGACCGCACCGTGCACAGTGGTTAAACATGCAGGACAGCTCCTGCCACTAAGAAGCTCAGAGGGTGGAGGGGGGGCAGCAGGTGGGCAGGGCTCCTGGGGGTGGGCGGTCACTGGCCCCTGGGCAGCCCCTCCCCCCACGTCCCACACTGTGTCCTCCCCTCTGTCCTCCAGGGCCTCCCCCAGGCGGCGTTCATCGGCCACGACTGGGGGGGCGCGCTGGTGTGGGCAATGGCCCTCTTCTACCCCGAGAGAGTGAGGTACGGACAGCCCAGCCTCCAGGACTGGGGTACGACGCCCCGGGGACACTCGTGAGACTCGGTCCTCGGTGCTCGAACCCCAGCACGCATCTTGGAAACAATTGGGGTGTCTGGGGAGGTCACCCCTTGGCATTCTGCCGGCAGC
This sequence comes from Sorex araneus, assembly GCF_027595985.1. Lineage (NCBI taxonomy): Eukaryota > Metazoa > Chordata > Mammalia > Eulipotyphla > Soricidae > Sorex > Sorex araneus. The sequence goes on along the minus strand of NC_073302.1, from coordinate 301,870,558 downwards.
GGCTGAGGTTGGCGCAGGACGCGCTCTCCCGGCACGTTCAGTGGCACGTCGCTGCGCCATGTGGCCTTCCCCGGGGCTGTTTCCTCCAGGCCGTCCTGCTGTCTCAGTGGCCCTGACGGTCCCTACAGGGCCTGACCCTCGCGTCCTTCCTCCACAGTGCGGTGGCCAGTCTGAACACCCCCTTCCTGCCGGCACACCCCGATGTGGACCCCCTGGAGAAGCTCAAGGCCAACCCCGTGTTTGATTACCAGCTCTACTTCCAGGAGCCGGTGAGTCGGGCCAGACCCAGCGGCCCAGAGTGGATTCACGCTGCTCCCCACCCCACCTCTGTCCTTGTCCCCAGGGCTTGGTTACGCCCTGTCCCCTCACGGCACAGGGCCTTTGTCAGTGCTGACTTTGCAGATGTGTGTGGACTACGTGTGGCAGCTGTGTGCCGGGTGTGGTGGCTGTATGCGGTGGCTGTGTATAGTGGCTGTGTGAGGCGGTTGTATGTGGCGACAGTGTGTCACGGCTGTGTGCAGTGGCTGTGTGCAGTGGTTGTGTGCAGTTGTGTGTCTCTGTGGGGGGGCTGTGTGCAGTGGCTGTGTGGTGGTCATGTTAGAGCAGCCGTGTGCAGTGGCTGTGTGTGGTGGTTGTGTGCAGTAGCTATGCGTGGTGATGTGGATGGTGGTCATGTGAGAGCAGCCGTGTGCAGTGGCTGTGTGTGGTGGTTGTGTGCAGTAGCTATGCGTGGTGATGTGGATGGTGGTCATGTTAGAGCAGCCGTGTGCAGTGGCTGTGTGTGGTGGTTGTGTGCAGTAGCTATGCGTGGTGATGTGGATGGTGGTTACGTGAGAGCAGCCGTGTGCAGTGGCTGTGGATGACACCTGTGTACAGTGGCAGGGCACGGTCACCCGGGAGCAGGGCCGCATTGCCGGCTTGTCTCCCGCCCCCTCACCTCTGACCATGGTCCCAGGCCGACTCTCCCGCAGCGAGCACTGAGTGCCCCGCCCCCGGCCGTGCCACCAGCCTGCTGCCCCTGGGGCCCGGGCCCTCCTGCCAGTGGGCTGTGCGTGAGGGCAGTGTTTGTGCTCCTGCGGCCTGTTCTCGGTGTAACACCCTTGGCTCCCTCCCCTTGCTCCTTTGCAAGTCCGGAGACGGCTTCACCATTTCCCGCGGTCCCTCTGCTTGGTTCTTTGGGGGATGCCTGTCCCGCCGACAGCCACTGGTGATGCCGTGCAGGGACCTGAGTTTGTGGCACGGCTCACTCAGGCCCTGCAGTGTTGGGGCTCTCCACGGCCACACCCTGAAGTGCTGAGGGGGGTGGGGCCTTCATGGCTGTACCCAGTGATGCTCAGGGGACACTGTGGTTCCAGAATTGGTGGGTGGCCAGGCACATTCATACACTGTTGGGGCTGCACACTAACCACTGTGCTCACTCTCTGGCCCTTCACCCTGTTCCGGTGTGTAGGTTGCTGTGGCGGCTGTGTCCAGCAGCCACCTGGCCTTTATCCCATCTCCGCTGAGCAAACAGACCGCAGTGTGGCTGGGGCGCTGACCAGCCTTACAGACCTGAGCCGGGGTGCCCCCTCCACAGCGCTGTGTAGGAACAGGGAGTTCATCATTCTGTGTCCCTCTCAGAGAGGGGCGAGGCCCAGAGAGGCCTGATTGCGACAGTGACCTTCAGACCCAGAAGCTAATCACAGCCTGGGTGGGCGGGCGCTGGGCTTTCAGAGGTGGGGAGCAGCCCTCCCGCGGCCCCATTGTGCCTGCAGCTGGATCTCACTCAGTCCACCAAGAACTGCAGGGGGCAGTTTTGTTCTTAAGGACAAAGCGTCCTGGCAGGGAAATGGTAGATGTTCAAGTTGATGATCCGGCCCCCACGGCGGGAAGGGAGAGGGGGTGACTTGTCACCTGGGCCTGGTCAGGACAGGCCCCGGTGGCCCAGCAGGCACCCGCCCATCTGTCTGTCTGTCTGTCTGCTCCCCGCCCACTCCTTGGAGGTGGGGCCCAATCCCTTCCTGCCTCCAGACCTCCGTTTCCTCACCCCCAGGCCTGCTGCGGGCCACGCTATGTCTCTCAGCCCTTCCCTTTCCTGTCTCCTCCCCACTGTCTTCCCTTGGCCGCTGCCCCCGCGTGTCACTCAGAAACTCAGAGGGGAGCAGCCGTGTAAGGCGCCCAGCACTTTGCTCACAGGAAGCCGGGATTCAGTCCCCAGCACAGTACGATTCTCTGAGCACTGCTAGGAGTGACACCCCCCCCCCCGCCCAACCCTCCCAAAAAATACTCAGGGGCCAGAGAGATAGCACAATGGGCAGGGCACTTCTCTTGCATGCAGCCAACCTACCTTCTCTTGTTTTGTTTTGTGGCCACCCCTGGTGGTGGTCAACAGTCACTCCCGGCGGTGCTCAGGGGACCCAAGGGGATGCCTGGGATCGAACCCGAGTTAAGCAATGGTAGGGTGAAGCCTTACCCACTATACTATCACTCGGGCCCCAGCCAACCCATTTTCTATCCCCATTATTGGATATGGTCCCCAGAGCCTCGCCAGGAGTGATCCCTGAGCACAGAGCCCGGAGATAGTCCTGAGCACGGCTGGGAGTGGCCCCCCAACAAAAGTAATCGAAGAAAGCAAACAAAAGCGAGCAAAAAAGAAGTGCAGGGGCTGGAGCGATAGCACAGCAGGTAGGGCGTTTGCCTTGCACACGGCTGACCTGGGTTCGATTCCCAGCATCCCATATGGTCCCCCGAGCACTGCCAGGAGTAATTCCTGAGTGCAGAGCCAGGAGTAACCCCTGTGATCACCGCATGTGACCCAAAAAGCAAAAAAAAAAAAAAAAGAAGGGAGCCAGACCCCAGACCCCCAGCGATACCTGGCAGAGGGTCGGGCCCCAGGGGTGCCGGCCAAGCCGCCTTTACAAACCCGCCCCCTAGCCGTGAGGAGCTGCAGGATGAGACGGGCCAGTTAATGAATGTCAGGCGCTCTGTTTGCTGGACTCAGAGTCTGTCCTTGACCATCGGCCAGCAGGCCAGCTCTCCTCGGCCAGATGACTTGCAGTAGTCTCTGCCTCCTCTCCAAGGACACAGCCTGGCAGAGGGCAGGTGTGACCCCCCCCTTCCCGGCCTCACCTTTACCCTCCTTCCCTGTGGAGCCAGGGTGCGGGAAGTGGGTAAACGTGTGTTAACCGTTAAACCGTTAACCTCTGTCTTCTCTGTGATTCTGAACACGCCCTTCCATCTCCGTGGGGGTTCCCAGGGGGGGCATGAGGTCACACCCGGCAGTGCTCAGGTACTACTCCCAGCTCTGTGCTCAGGGGCCACACCTGGTGGTGCTTGAGGGACCCTGTGTAGTGCTGGGGGTCGAGTCAAGGCCAGTGACCTGCAAGGCAAGTGCCTTAACTCCGGTACCAGCTCTCCACTCCCTCTTTATGAAGAAAATTCTGAAAATATACTTCTGTCTTTCTTTTTGCATTTGTTTTGTTTGGAGTCACACCCAGCGGTGCTCAGGGCTTATTCCTGCCTCTGTACTCAAGAATTACTCCAGGTGGGGGGTCTCTAGGGGATGCTGGGGATCGGACCCAGGTTCGTCAAGTGTGAGGCAAACCCCCTCCCTGCTGTACTATCTCTCCAGCCTATTTTGTATTATTTCATTCGCTCCCCTCGCCCCATTTTGCAGCTGGGAGGACTGGAGATGGTCCGTGTGTGATGGCCTTCACGGCAGTCACACCCTCTCAGGGGCCTGCTTGCTCACGTGTTTTCTGGGGGGGCCTCTTGAGTTGGGGTGCTTGCCCACCCGGGGCTACGAGCACCAGGGGTCACATTCTCCGGCTGCGAGCAGCAGAGTGCTGGGACCAGCCTCTGCCTGCAGGCAGCACTCGGCCCTCGGTGGCTGCCTTTGTCACCCAGCGCCACCCCCCTCCCCGTCCTGCCCCCCACTGCCCTGTTCCCCCTCTCTCCACCCCGCTCTGTTCTACGGAGCAGTTGAGAGCCGACCCCCCCCCCCCCCGCCGGCCAGCGCCCCAGGATGACCTCCTGAGCTCTCGGACAGCAGCGCTGAGGGACGGCAGCCGTGGGCAGTAAATCAGGATAATGGTCCAGCCAGGGTGAGGGAAGGGCGGGCTCCCGGGCATCCATCACCGCCCCGTTCCAGCTTGTGAGGCTGTTTCTTGCAGAGGCATCCATCCGGCAGGCAGACGGCCACGATTGATTCTCTGCGATAATCGAACCCTACAGATGTCCCTGATTGCAGTTCCCCGCCGCGGGGGCTGTCGGGAGCAAGGCGCAGATGGGCAGTGGGGCAGTGATCTGTGACTCCCGGGGGAGCTATATCACGGAGACCCCCGCACTCCCCCCCAATTGGAGAGGTCCCAGGGACCTGGGGCGACCAGCACGCTTCCCAGACCTTCTGAGAGACTCTCCACTCTCTGAAGGCACTTCCGGCCTCTGCTCTGCCCAGTCCCTGGGCTAGGCACCACGGGGTGGGGGTGGGGTGGGGGGGCGAAGTGCTACTGTCTCTGCCTGTGGGGGTCCCAGGAGGGCACAGAGGGGTCCGAGACACCAGAGATGGAAGGAGGCTGCCGCGGGGAGGACAGAGAGCTTGCCTGAAGGGGAAGGGCGGGGAAGGTCTTTGTGCAGGGTGAGGGGTGTTTGGGGGTCACACCCAGCAGTGCTTACTCAAGGCTGACTCCTAGCTCTGTGCTCAGGGATCACTCCTGGCGAGGTCCGGGGACCCTGGGTGGTGCCAGGGAGCGAATAGATGCATGTCACTTGCGTGTGAGGAAGTGCCTTGGTCCTGTGTTATCTCTGGCCCACAGAGGGTTCTTGGAAGTTCCCACGTGAGACACGCTAGAGGCAGGAGACAGGACACGCTGGCACCAGCCCCCCCACCCCAGCTCCCCCCTTGATGGTGCCTGAGTCCCATGAGGGGCTGTGTCCCACTGCCCCCAAGCCAGGCTGTGGTGGTGTGGGGGCATGCTGGGAGGCCTGGGAGGATGATCGGCTGGGGGAGGGGAAGGCGGAGGCTGGGATGAGAGTTAGTGTTTATAAACGGGACCCGGGCATAAAGAACACACCCCGCCCCCCCGCCCGAGTCCCCGGCCCCCACCGGGTGAGGACAGCGAGGAGAGGGCTTTGCAGACCCTGACTGCCCAGAACTTGGACTTGCCAGACAGGAGGAGGACAAGGGTCCGGCTCTTGGCACGTTCAGGGAGACAGTGGGTGCTGCCGGCCTCAGAGACGTTCTGTTTCCCCCTTGGGGGTCTGGGCTTCCCCGAAGTGTCGGGGCCAGTAGTGCCATGGGTCGAACCCAGGCAAGCAGCGTCTCCCCGGCCCTCGGCCAGACCTGGCGGGGGCTGCTGAGTTCAGAGCTGAGTTCAGGCAGAGCTGGGTGGGGGTCTGTGTCCAGGCCACCCCGATGCCCTTCATTTCACCTTGACCGTTTCGCAGGGAGTGGCTGAGGCCGATCTGGAGCAGGACCTGAGCCGGACGTTCAAGAGCTTCTTCCGAGCAAGCGATGAGGTGAGGGGCCTGGGACGAGAGAACTGGGGGTGCGGGTTCCTGGAAGGTTCCGTGGCAGGGTGGGGGTCCACGGGGGGGTGCGCCCCCGCCATCCCGCCATCCTCAGTGACTGGGAGAGGCGACGCCCGGCCTTAAGCCCCTCAGCCACTGTGCCTGGTCCTTTCCTACACCCCCCCGTCTCCCTCCTTCCCTCTCCCTCACTGAGCTTGAAGCCCCCGTGCGTGAGCCACCCTCGCCACCTCACACAGTGGGGCTTGGCCACACGCATGGGCACTGCTAATTGCTCCGCTCATTTCTGAGCCTCCTTCCTCTGCTGGCTCTGCGCGCCCGGCCCCACGGCTCTCCGCTGGCCTTTCACCAGAGCACCCGAGGGAGCCTCGGAGCTGAGCTGCTTCTGTGTTGCCCCCTGGGCCCCTGGTCGGTGTGGTGACCTGGCAGGGGCCCGCTTGGCCAGATGCTCCATCCCAGCCCTGTGTCCATCTATGCAGTCACCCACGATGACCCCTCTCTCTCTCTCTGTCTCTCTGTGTGTCTCTCTCTCTGTCTCTCTCTCTCTCTCTGTTGCAGATGTTCCTTACTGTGCACAATGTCCGAGAAAAGGGTAAGGCCCCCTCCCCGCTCCGTCCTTGGGGGGCCACAGGGCCGGGAGGAGGCAGAGCGGTGCAGGCATCAGCTGAGAGTGCTGTGGTTGACCACGAGTCCCCACTCGGTGACCGCAGGGAGTGGTGGGGGGTGCGGTCTGCAGAGCAGCTCGGGGGTCCCTGAGCGGGGGGTGGGGGGGTGGGCGCCCAAAGGGCCTGTCTTGGGGCCTGGTGTCCCGGGGCTGTGAGGCGCTGAGTGCTGGGGTGGGCGTGTCCCGCAGGGGGGCTGTTCGTGAAGACCCCACAGCAGCCGAGCCTCAGCAGGATCACCACGGAGGAGGACATCCAGTTCTACGTGCAGCAGTTCAAGAAATCGGGCTTCAGGTAGGGGCGGGGGGAGGGGGCAGAGCCAGGGCCCTGAGCCTCCCTCCCTCTGCTTGGTTGCCCCCAGCGCCAGGGGACTCACCACCTCCCCCTGCTCGGCCAGCGTGGGAGCTGCCCAGACAGATAGGCAGAGGGGGAGGGTCCCAGGTGTGGTGTTCAGTGGGCGTTTCCAGAGTTTGAGAGTCCTTGAGACCCCCATGTTCTGATCTCCGCCCCCCCACACACACAGGGGTCCCCTAAACTGGTACCGGAACATACAGGCGAACTGGAGTTGGAGCTGCAAGGCCTCGGGACGGAAGGTGAGTGCCCCGGCCACTGCATCCCTCCTCCCGGCCTGTCCCTTGGGCGCCCTATCCTGAACCTCCCGTAGGCCCCACCCCCTTCTGCTGCTGCTGCTCCTGATTGGCGGAGGGGGCGCTAGGGGCGGGGCCTGCAGCTGGTCCAGCCTAGAACCCTGCGGGCGCCTCCCTCCCCACCTGTTCCAGGTGCAACCAAGGATGCAGAGAGGGTCCCGGTCGGACGGGGGTCCCAGCGCCCATGGGGCCTGACTGCCCCTTCCCAGGCTCATCCCTGCCCAACAGCATGGAATTTCTCCAACCAGGACCTCTGGCCTGTCGGTTCCGCGGGTGCTGCTGCCCCCAACCCCTCTGCAGCCCCCGCACCTCCCAGAATGGTGGGGGGAACAGGATCCGCCCCTGAACCCCTCTGAGCCCCCAGCCCCATCAGAGAACCAGACACTCCCGGAGCTCTTGGCGCTGGCGGGCTGTCAGGACAGGGTTGGACACTGCCCGTCCAGGGAGGGGCCTCTATCCTGTGGAGCAGAGCCTCGGGCAGTGTGCAGAGCGAGACCCCCCACCCACCCCACACGGTTGGCACGCCCCTGCTCCAGCCCCCTGCCCCCTGCCCCCTGCCCGCTCCAGATCCTCATCCCTGCGCTCATGGTCACTGCCGAAAAGGACTTCGTGCTGCACCCGAAACTGTCCGAGCACATGGAGAACTGGGTAAGGGGCCCGCCTGCCCACGGGCCCTTGGAGCGCGTGGCCCTGGCACCTGCAGGCTGGGCAGCAGAGCGCTTGCCCGCTGGGATGTGCGTTCCCTACAGCATGTCCCTCACCTGCCCTCTCAGTCTCTTTCACACTCATTCACTCACTCATTCACTCACTCACTTATTCATCCACTCACTCATTCATCCACTCATTCTCTCTCTAATTCACTCATCACGCAACTTATTCATTTACTCATTCATTCATTCGTTCATTCATTCGCTCATTCATTCATTTATTCATTCACTCATTCAATCTCTGACCCTTTCATTCACTCACTCACTTATTCACTTATTCATTCTCTGATCCTCTCATTCATGTCCTTATTCGTTCACTCACTTATTCATTCCTCATTCACCACTCAGCCACTTATTCACACACTTCCATATATTCATCCATTCATTCTCTGACCCTCTTGCTCATTCATTCCCTCCCTCATTCATTCGTTCCCCTTTACTGTTCACTGTAGTGCGTGGGGACATGGGAGAGGGTGACCCCGCTGTGTCTTTGGGGAGCACTGGGAAGCCCCCCTTCACCTACCAGGGTTCCCACTGCCCAGCTCTCACACGGTCACCACTGGGCCGTCTTTCTTCCAGATCCCCCACCTGAAAAGGGGACACATTAAGGACTGTGGACACTGGACCCAGATGGAGAAGTAAGGAGTGGGGGGCCCGGGTGGGGGCTCAGCACCCCCTGAAGGTGCCACTGCCTCGGTGGGCCCGTGGGGTGCAGACAGGAGCCCTCTCTCTCCCTCCCAGGCCCGCAGAGGTGAACCAGATCCTCATCAAGTGGCTGCAGGAGGAAGCTGGGCAGCCCCCCGTGACCTCCAAGCTCTAGCCCCCCTCTGGGGTCCTGCTCTCCGGAGGACCTTCTCCCCAAACCCGCAGCATTGCTCTAAGTCCGCGCTTGTCAGTCTCTGGGTCCCCTCTCTGGCGGGAGGGCGGCCCCTCTGGCCCAAGCCCAGCCCCACACTCTCAGGGTGGTTCCTTCTGTGCAGGGGCGTGTCTGCAGAGCCCAGGGCTGCTGCACTGGAGACGCCACAGCTGACAGCGCCTGGGACACCCCGGGCCCAAGTCTGGCCCCAATCAGGGGCTCGGAGATGGCCGGAAGGCCTGTCCCGGGTGGGAGACCCGCCACTCGTCCCCCCACACTCAGCCCCTGCCCCCAGATTTGCTCAGGCTCAAATGCACACCCCACTCTCTGCAGCATCGACTGCAGGGAGTGGGTTGGTCGGTCCCCGCTGGGGGCTTCCTCAGCTGGCCCGGGTGTTTGGGGTGCTCAGCTAGAGTTCTTCATCTTTTGTAAATATCATTTGCTTCTAAAGCAGGTGATCTGAAAAAATGTCTTTCCATTCCTTGTGGTGTAAGTTCACTTTTTAATTGATTTTTAAAACTCCCATTATTGGGGCCTGAGTGATAGGACAGCAGGGAGGGCACTTGCCTTGCACTCGGCCCACCTGGGGTTGGCCCCCAGCATCCCATATGGTCCCCTGAGCACCGCCAGCAGTAATTCCTGAGTGCAGAGCCAGGAGTAACCCCTGAGCATCCCCCAAAGAGATAAATAAAAAGAAAGAAAATAAAAATCACTGTCACTGTCATCCCGTTGCTCATTGATTTGCTCGAGCGGGCACCAGTAACGTCTCCATTGTGAGACTTGTTGTTACTGTTTTTGGCATATTGAATACTCCATGGGTAGCTTGCCAGGCTCTGCCATGGGGGCAAAAAGAAAGAAAATAAAAATAAAAAATAAAAGTTCCCTTTACTATTGTTGTTATTATTTGCAATGTGTAGACTCGCTCTAGGTCTCATTACTGCACTCGACCTTGTGCCCCGCCTCCAGCCCCTACCACGCCCATTCCCAAAGGTGGGCCCACCCGACCCTCACATAGCATCTCTGTCCACTCAGCAACAGCACTAAGCGAGAGGTCCGGATTTCCAGCCCGGGAGACTGGCACTCCAGCATGTGTCTGATGTGTGGGGGAGACAGTTCTGTCTGCGTGCCCTCCACAAGAACATTCCAGAAAAAAAAAAAAAAGGGGGGGGCCGGAGCGATAGCACAGCGAGTAGGGCGTTTGCCTTGCATGCGGCCGACCCGGGTTCGATCCCCGGCATCCCATATGGTCCCCCAAGCACCGCCAGGAGTAGTTCCTGAGTGCAAAGCCAGGAGTAACCCCTGAGCATCGCTAGGTGTGATCCAAAAAAGCAAAAAAAAAAAAAAAAAAAAAAAGAACATTCCAGAACCAGGGGGGCTGGAGTGATAGCACAGCGGGTAGGGCGTTGGCCTTGCACACAGCCGACCCAGATTCGATTCCCAGCATCCCATATGGTCTCCTGTGCATCACCAGGTGTGACCCAAAAAGGAAAAAAAAAAAAAAAAGAACATTCCAGAACCTTCCAGAGGCGGCCCCACAGTGAGGCTTATTGGGATTTGAGTGGAAGGTGGGACTGGGCCTTTTCTTCACCGGTTACCCCAGATCTGGAAGGACAAAGAGCCAGAGAGGCAGGGGTCATTTTAGAGAGCAAGACCCCACTTTGCTCTGGGTGCTGACCCAACTGCACCCGTGTCATGGTCAGTCTGTGCCTTCCCTCCCCCCTGCGGCGGGGGAGGGGGGAGGGGGCACGCTTGGTTGTGTGTTCTGGGGGTTGAGAGCCTGACTGCAACACTGAGGCTCACCCTGCTCATGCCAGGGGTCACGATCTCTCCCCAGTGCTGTGAGCACTGCTCATGGAGCCACATCTTCTGGGCCCCCGCCTTGTCTTGTAAAGAGAATGTGCTGGTGGGAGGGACATGATAGGGTGTGAGCCCGGGGTGAGCTCTTCGTACTGCCAGTGTGCCTTCCACCACCCCCCCCAAAAAAAAAACAGATGAGGGTGCTGGAGAAATAGCACAGTGGTAGGGCGTTTGCCTTGCATGCAGCCGACCCGGGTTCGATTCCCAGCATTCCATATGGTCCCCTGAGCACCGCCAGGGGTGATTCCTGAGTGTAGAGCCAGGAGTAACCTCTGTGCATCGCCGGGTGTGACCCGAAAAGAAAAAAAAAAAAAGATGACACATTCATCAGCCTGGGCTTGAAGCTGAGGGTTTGATCTAACCATGTGGACCTTTGGTCATGCTGTTTGCATTTCCATAGTCTGCAGGGTTCACAGCCACACGTGCGCACGTGCGCGCGCGGGCGCACACACACACACACACACACACACACACACACACACACACTGCAACAAGGGAAGGGAAGGGGGGGAGTTAAAAAGCAGGGAGGGGATCTGCCACAGTCGGCAGATGTCACAAGAGCCACCAGACTCAGGAGAGGAGGCGTCCGGGAGCTGGTCCCACTCACCACCAGACCTTCCAGGACCCACGGGGACCCCCATGCTCTCTCTCTCTCTAGGCCTGGGGTCCACACCCAGTGGAGCTCTGGCTGACTCCCGGCTCTATGCTCAGCTCGAGGGGACCCTCGGGGATACCGAGGATCAAGGCCAGGCCCGCTGCTCACAAGGCGAGAGCCTCACCTGCTGTGCATCTCTCGGCCCCTCTCATTTTTCATTTCCTCCACAAAAGCAGTTTGTGAGGTTGACGGGGGCTGTTCAGAGCTCGGGTACTCGCCTAGCACTGGGGGATAGGGCAGGGGGAGCAAACCTTAAGCACCCCTGGAGGCAGTTCTGGGGCTCAGCTGAGACCCCCACTTGCACCAGGAAGCCGGCGTGGGATGTGTGGCCCCCCTGAGCACTGCGGGGAGAACACCCAACCAACTCTAGCAACTAGGTGTGGCCCCCAAACCAAAACAATAAAATAGAATGGGGGCCAGAGAGAGCCCAGGGGTTCAGGGGTGATGGGGTGATTCCCTTGCACACCCCTAACCCGGTTTGCATCCCAGCAGCTCACCTGAGCACAGAGCCAGGCTGTGGGACCCCTAAAAAAACAACAAAATGTACCTGTGCGGGGGCTCGGGACAGAGAGAGCCGGATTCGGCCGCCAGGTGCGGGGTGATTCCGTTGGGTGCTAACAGCAAAGCCCGTTCCCTGCAGCCGCTGGGCTGTGTCCTGCAGCCAAGATTTCACTGGGCTGCCCGGGCTGGGGGTCCTGGGGATCAGGCTTGTTCTCCCTCCTGACCCCTGCTGTCCACTGGGACTGCCCAGCTTACGACACACAGGAGGAGGATTAGCCGGGTGTCCACCCCCCCGGATCTGAGGGGCCTCGACTGGGCTGCCCGCCCTGACCCTGCCAGCCTGCCCCGGTGTAGACGTGAGACCTGGGATGACCTGCTTCAGCTGGCGGTGGGGATCAGAGCTCGGGAAGGTTCCAGAAACCAGACAAACCTTCACCTCTGCCCTTTCCCCCAGGCCCCCAGGGGCTGTTTGTCCAGGTGGAGGCTGGCCCAGCCCCGCCCCTGGGTGTGGGCCTCGGTCCACCAGCACCCGCCCGTCCAGCGCCGCCTGACCCCTGGCCGTTGGTCTCAGGAAAGCTGCGTTCAGCCCAGCCGCCCGCCTGCAGCCATGGTAAGGAGCCCGGGCTGCACCCCGGGGCAAGAGGGTCCAGCCAGACCGGGAGCCCCAGGGGCGGCCTGGGGACACGCTGGGTGCTGGGGCTCCTCAGAGGAGTCACTCCACCTCTCTGAGCCTGAGATGCTCCTCAGAACAGCCAAGACGGGGCAGGATGTGACTGCCTGAGCCACATGCAGAGGGTGGGAGTCTCGCCAGGGCTCCCCGCTGGGGCCTGGTGGCAGGAAGGCTGCTAAGGGGCCTCCCAGACACCCCTTCCCTGCCCTGTCAGAGACCCCCCCCCAACTGGCCAGAAAGGCCCAGAAACCTGCTTCCACATGGAAGAAACCCATCCAGGGCCCTCACCTGCGTGTGGCCAGTGGGCCTGGGCGGGGGAAGGGGGGGGGGCATTTGGACCGAGGGTTTCCTGGAGGGTCTCTCTGGGCGGATCAGGGTACCCCCAGTGCTGGGGGCAGCAGCAGCCACTTCGCCGTGACCCAGTTTCTCCCCCCACCCCGACCCCACCCGTGTCAGGTCCACGGGTACAAAGGCGTCCACTTCGAAAACTGGGCGCGGACCTACAGCTGCTGCCCCGAGATGTACTTCCAGCCCTCCAGCCAGGAGGAGGTCAGGGAGGTGAGTTCCAGGGCCCGGCCAGGACCCCATGGCCCCTGGGCCCCGCCCCACCCCGCTGGGACCCCCACGGCCCCTGGGCCCTGCCCCACCCCACTGGCTTGCACCCCTGCTTCCACCTCCTCACTCCTGTGCAGCTCACAGGCTTTGCTTTTATTCTCCATGTTCTGCCCGACACCCCACCCTGCCTCTCCCGTATCCACATGCGCACATGCACACACACACACACACACACACACACACACACAGAGCTCAGGTGAGAGGCTCTGGCCTCTCCTTCCCACCCCCTGACATCAGTCAGGCCTGACTCTGAGCAGAAGGTTCCAGAATCTCCAGCAATGTGGCTGCTCTCTGCCCCCCTCACACCCCCCGTGGGGACCTGCAACGCCTCCTCCCCACAGCCTGGGCTCGGGCCTCTGCCCCAGCCACCCTCAAACCCATCAGCAGAAGCACCTTGTCTGTGCAGGAGGCAGGCTGCAGAGGGCCCTTGCCTGGCAGGGGGGCAGCCCCATCCTGCCCCCAGCACCGTGGATGTGTGGGACGGGGCAGGTGGTGCTACGGGCAGATTCTGGGTCTTTCTTCACCCGGAAGCCCCCAGACACTCGTTATAGCAAGTGTGTGCCCCCGGGACTCGGGGCAGGCGTGGGGGTGTGAGGACCCAGCATCCATGTCTGAGACTACTGGGTGGGAAGTCGAATAAAAGTAGCACCGGAGTCTTAGGACAGTGGGGCTGGCCTTGCACAGGGCTGACCCAGGTTCGATTCCCGGTATCCCATAGGGTCCCCAAGCCAGCCAGGAGTGATCCCTGGGGGACCGTTTGGGGACTGAACCCAGATCTCCTGCGTGTAAATTTTATGCTCTCAGAGCCGATAATGAAGCCGCTCCCTACAGCGGGAGAGGGGGGAAGCCTTTAGTCCCGTGGAACTGGGTGCGGGGTGGGGGTGGGGGGCGGCTGAGACCCCGCTGGGCGGCTGGAGAGGCTTGCCTGCAGTTGCAAAGTGGGGGTGGGCGGCTGGAGGGTCAAGCGCGCCCCCAGGTGGACAGTGCGCCGGTGCTCCACCCCCTAGCCCAGCCTCCCGCGCCTGCCCCAGCTGCAGCCCCATGGGGCTGGAGGTGTAGGGAGGCGAGTCCCCAGCGACCCCCAGACCCCGGCTCGGCTGACTCGGACTGTCCGGCAGGTACTGGCCCTGGCCCGGCAGCAGAACAAGCGCGTGAAGGTGGTGGGCGGCGGCCACTCGCCCTCGGACATCGCCTGCACCGACGGCTTCATGATCCACCTGGGCAAGATGAACCGGCTCCTCCAGGTACGGGCGCTCGGCGTCCCGCTTCTGGGGGTTCCCACCCTGACACCCCACGGGCCAGGCAGCCGCGACCTCGCTCCGCAGACCCTGGACGCGGCTTCGAACTCGCCGCCTCCCGGGTGCAGGTGTGTGCGCCCCCTCGTGGCCACGAAGGGAACGTCCACCTCCCCAGGGCCTCTGAGGGCCAGTCCCCCGCTCCGCACCCCCAGATGTGCTTAGCTGGTCTTTTGGGGGGCGGGTTTATTTTCTGTTATCCCAGTTGTGCTCAGGGATGTATTAAAAGTGGTGTTCAGGGGGGCATGCTATGCCAAGGACCACGCCTGGCGCTCCTGCACGCAAAGCACGTGCTCAGCCTGTTGAATTCTCTCCCTCCCTCCCTCTCTATCTCTCTCCTCCCCCTCTCTCTGTCTCTCTCCCTCTCTCCCTCTCTCTCTGGCTCTCTCCCTCCCTCTCTCTCTGTCTCTGGCTCTCTCCCTCCCTCTCTCTGTCTCTGGCTCTCTCCCTCCCTCTCTGTCTCTGGCTCTCTCTCTGTCTCTCTCTCCCCCTCTGTTTCTCCCTCCCTCTCTCTCTTTCTTTCTCTCACCTCCTATCTCTTTCTGTCTCCCTCTCTCTTCCCTCTCTCTCTTTCTCTCCCTCTCTCTCCCCACTCTGTCTCTCTGTCCCCCTCTCTCTCCCCTGCCTCTCTGTCTCCCTTTGTCTCCCCTTCTCTCTCTCCCCCGCTCTATATCTCCTTTTCTCTCTCCCCCTTTCTCTCCTGTCTCTCCTGTCTCTCTTCGTCTCTCTCCCCTCTCCTCTCTCTCTCTCTCTCTCTCTCTCAGCCCTGCACTTAATCTAGTTTTATGGATGGGGAACATAAAACTAGGTTCTCGCTCAGAGAAGGCGGGCGACTGGCCTGGTGTCACACAGCTAATGCAGCTGCTGTTTGGCCCAGCACTGTGCTGGGGTCCAGGCCGTGCAAAGTCAGCCAGCATCTGAGCGTGCCAGAAACCAGGGTGTCAGACAGGAGGCAGAGACGCTGCTCCTTAGGGGTTGCAGCTTTGCCTGGACCAGCTCCCCTGAGGGGGTCTCATTTGTTTATTTTGGTTTGGGGGCCAGACGTGGTGATGCGCAGGGTTGACTCCTGGCTCTGAGCTCAGAGATCTCTCCTGGCAGGCTCAGGAGAGGGGAACATACGGGGTGCCGGGGATTGAACCCGGGTCAACTGAAGGCAAGGCAAACGCCCTGCCCACTGTTCTATTCCTTCAGCCCCCTCCCCCTTTTGGGGAGAACTTGGAGGGTCGCAATTAGTGATACTCAGGGGTTATTCTTGGCTCTGCGCTCAAGAATTACTCCTGACAGTGCTTGGGGGACTACGTGGGATGCCGGGGTAGAGCCTGGGTCAGCCATGGGCGAGGCAAATGCCCTATGCGCTGTACTGTCACTCCAGCCCCTCTGGCCCCCTTTAAGCTTTTACCCCGCCCTGAAATTTTTAATGTCACTTTTTGTTTGCCTGTAGATTCCCCCCTCCCCCAGTGCTGAGGGTTCCTCCCTGCTCTGAACTTGTGAGTTGCTCATGGCAGTGCCCAGGGGACCCAAGACCTCTGCATGCAGTGCACATGCTCTACCCATTGTGCCATCTCTGCGGCCCTCCCTGGGAATTCCTGCCAGAGAACCTGCTGCCCCCAGTCCCAGCTTCCTCTCTGCTCCCCCCTTATTTACCCAGACTGATGGTCTCTGCCCCGTAGAAAACATTTTGGTCAGGCATCAGGCACAGCAGTAATTAACTCTGATTGCTAATTAGTGAGCACAGGGCTTGGCAATTGATTTCACGGAGCTCTGTGCTCCGGCCAGTGAAGGGGCTCATGAGTCACCCAGATGCAAGCCACCTCTTCGTCCTGTGCCACGTCTGAGTGACCTTGAGCGAGTGACTCCCCATCCCTGGGCTTGGATTTGCTCCCTGACAGGGAGACAGTGCTCCAGGGGCCCTGGCAATCCCTCTGCATGTGACAGAGTCAGGGAAAGCATCTTCTTTGGGCGCTCGAGAACTAGGTCTGGGGGGAGGGCGCTTGCCTTGCACGGGGCCAACTGTGTTCAATCCCCCATACTCCATATGCCCCCGAGCACTGCCGGGAGTCATCCCTGAGCACAGAGTCAGGAGTAAGCCCTGAGCATCGCTGGGTGTGACCCAAGAACAAAAACAAATGAACCAAAAGTGTTTTCTCCCCGCGCCAGGCGCCTCTCCCAGCCTCAGCTCTCCCAGAACGGGTGAGAGGAGACTCCGAACGCGACCCAGCAAACTCAAGCCCCTCCCGAGTTGGTGACTTGGCACAGCCATGCCGGCCACCCCCGCAGGCGCCAGCTGCAACCCTGCTTTCACGGGGGCAAGTCCCAGCTCCGAGGTCATCACTCTCCATCCCAACGCCCCAGCTGCCGGGGGCTGCTCGGGGCCGGGAGTCCTTGGCGAGACCTGGCTGGTGTCAGTGACAATCCCCCGGCACAGCCACCCCCGGTGTCACACTCGCACGAAGGACACCCACCTGCTTAGCCTGTGGGTGGCCGGGGGGACGAGGTGGGGGGGAAGAGCAGGGTCGGGGCAGGTGGAGGGTCTGAGTTCCCTCAGCAACTGGGGTGCCCCCTGCTCAGGGCCCACTCCCAGGGGCGCTCAGGGGGCCACATGGGGCTCAGCCCCGCCTTCCCACCTGATATCTGAACTTTTTTTTTTCTTTTTGGGTCACACCTGGCGATGCACAGGGGTTACTCCTGGCTCTACACTCAGGAATCACTCCTGGCAGTGCTCGGGGGACCATATGGGATGCTAGGAATCGAACCCGGGTCGGCTGTGTGCAAGGCAAATGCCCTACCTGCTGTGCTATCGCTCCAGCCCTGATATCTGGATTTTTAAGTCGCCGTCCAGGCACTGGGGCTGCGGTGGAGTCCAGCAGTGTTCACAGTGTCGGCGTGCCTGTGACCCAGCGCCCTTGATGGTCACCCTGGGCCCTGCGCCACCTTCTGGGGCCTCCTTCCTTAGCTGCTGCGGACAGCTGGGGTTTGGGTGCTCCCTTAGCCTTCCCCGCATTCCCCTCGTCCCCCACCCCGCCCCTCCAGCCTGCCGCCCTGGGGTCCGCGGCCCAGGGTCCGGGTGGTGTGGTCAGCTGACGGGCCCACACCCTCGCTTGTTCCTCTGCAGACAGCCGGGTGAGCCATCCTGTTCGTCCTGCTGCCTCCGGCTTATTTTGCAGTACAGTTTTCTCCGATTCCCCCTCAGTTGCACTGTCACTGTCATCCCATTGTTCATCGATTTGCTCGAGCGGGCACCAGTAATGTCTCCACTGTGAGACTTGTTGTTACTGTGTTTGGCATATTGAATACGCCACAGGTAGCTTGCCAGGCTCTGCTGTGCGGGCGGGATACTCTCGGTAGCTTGCCGGGCTCTTTGAGAGGGGCAGAGGAATCGAACCCGGGTTGGCTGCGTGAAAGGCGAGCGCCCTACCCGCTGTTCTATGGCTCCAGCCCACAGACTTGATTTTTCTCTAGCCCCAGTGCGTCTCTGCTTCCTTATCCTACTCTGGCCCCTGAGTTCTCTGCTCTGACCTCGTCCTCTGACACCCATCCCCAGCATGGTGGGCTCTGCCCGCGCTGTCCATGGTGGGGCAGGCTCACCCGGGGGTCTCCCCTCGGACCCCAGCCGGGCAGGAGCCCTGCCGGCCATGGCTGATGTGCTCCCTTGCAGGTGGACACCGAGAAGAAGCAGGTGACCGTGGAGGCGGGCATCCTGCTGGCTGACCTGCACCCTCAGCTGGACAAGCATGGCCTGGCCCTGTCCAAGTAAGAGACGCCCCATTCCCGGGTACCCCCCCTTCTTGGGCCCCTCCCCTCCCCCATTAGGCT
Source organism: Sorex araneus (assembly GCF_027595985.1). Lineage (NCBI taxonomy): Eukaryota > Metazoa > Chordata > Mammalia > Eulipotyphla > Soricidae > Sorex > Sorex araneus. The sequence goes on along the minus strand of NC_073302.1, from coordinate 301,852,775 downwards.
CTTCCCCCTCTCAGACCCCGTGCGCTTGGGGGCTGGAGCCCACCAGACCGAGGGTGTCCAGCGTGCCCATGTCCACCCCCGGACACTGGACCTGCCAGACTGGCTCTGGGGGCCTCCGACAGACCCCTTGTGCTTTTGGGGGGCTCAGGGGCAGGTGGAGACTAACAGGATACAGGAGGCTGGTGGGGAGGGGGGGTTCCCATCAGAGCTGAACCACCCAGCAGCCCTGAGAAGGGAAACTGAGGCTCAGAGAGTGGATGGGCGGGAGCCGGGTTCCTCACTGTCCCCATGCTCCCTGCAGCCTGGGTGCCGTGTCAGACGTGACCGTCGCAGGCGTCATCGGGTCCGGGACACACAACACGGGCATCGCACACGGCATCCTGGCCACCCAGGTGAGTCCCCCGTAGCCCGGCTCCCCCAGGACCCGTGCAGCCCCGAGGCCTGCAAAGTGACCCGAGAGTTCAGTGCTCCTGGGCTGCTGGTGGGGTGTGGCCCTGATATGATTGTTGGCCTATGCACAAGAGGAAACAGAGAGGTTAAGCAACATGTCCAGGGTCACACAGCACATCAGGAAAGTATCCGTTCTTTTTTTCTTCTGTTTTTGGTTTTGTGGGGGTTACTCTTGACCATGCAATGCCAAGGATCGAAACTTGGTCTCCTGCATGCAAAATCTGTGCTCAATCCTTTGAGCCGGACCCCGCACCATGAGCTGCCCACCCCCCCACCCCCGCTCTCCCACCAGCACTCCCCGCTCTCCTGGGCACCGGGTCTCGGAGAGCCTCTGGGTTACGGTGAAATCACTCTGACACCCTCCCTCCTGCCAATGCCAGTTTCCCCACCTGGTCTGGGTCCCGAGTAATCAGAATTAGTTCTGCCGGCTGCCGGCTGGTTCCCATCCCCGTGAGCAGGTGGAGTGTGGGTGGGGCTCCAGTGGGACAGAAATGGGGGTCCTGGGACCCCAGAGGCCATTGTTTCCCCAGCCAGGGAGGCTCAGAGCTTCCCTGGGAAGCCCGGGGGAGAATGTGGTTCCTGGGGTGAGGGAGAACGACTTGGCTCTGAGGGACATGGGGGGGGTGCTGGGGTGGGCTGCGTGTTAGGACGGTGGGGGCTGGAGCTGCTCCCGGGGGTGGACACACACCCCCTCTGTCCCCGGGAGCCCTGTGTCACCTCACACCGGGGACCGGGAGCAGCAGCGCTCTGCGTCCTGACGGATTCCTCAGGATGAGTGACTGGGACAAAGATGTCCCCCCTCGAGCTGGGCCTGTCCCCGGGGTCTGGGGACTCCCAGCGCCCCTCGCCAGGCCAGGCCCAGCAGGAAGCAGGGACACACGCGGGAGAGGGGGAGGGGGTGCCCCGGGCTCTCAGTGGGCTTCCACCCCCCTCCACGGCCAGGTGGTGGCGCTGACCCTGATGACAGCCTCCGGGACGGTTCTGGAATGTTCCAAGTCCAGCCATGAGGACGTGTTCCAGGCGGCGCGGGTGCACCTGGGCTGTCTGGGCGTCATCCTCACGGTCACGCTGCAGTGCGTGCCCCGGTTCCACCTGCACGAAGTGTCCTTCCCGTCCACCCTGGGCGAGGTACGGGCCCCCTGGGGGAACACACAGCTGCACCGGGCGGGGGCGGGAAGGGGCTTGCACAGGAGGGCGTAGCGGCTTGGGGGCACCTGTTCTCAGTGGCCGGAGCATAAATGTTTTGTCACGGTAGGGTAGGCGCTGTCTCTCCAGTGTGTGTGTTTGTGTGTGTGTGTGTGTGTGTGTGTGTGTGTGATGGGGGACGCTCAGGGCATACACAGGGCTCTGGATCTGGGGGGTAGAGGGATAGAGGCAGGAAGGCTGGGCTGGCTGATGGCCATGTGAACTGAAGAGTGAAAATCTAGGGTGGGTGGTTAGTAGCTGGCTGGCAGGTGGGATGGATGGTGGATAGACGGTTGAGAGGGTGTGTGGTTGGGTGGCTGGATAGTGGCGTGTGTGTAAAAACACAAAAAGAAAAGGAAAGGGGCGAGGAGCACCTCACCGCACCGCGCCGGGCACAGGGCACAGAGCAGTGGCGCTGTCTCTCCCGCCTCCCGCGTTTGGTAGTCTCCAGCCGCTTCTCCACCCCGGGGAGATTGATGGCGATGATGAGGCAGGCGAAGGAAGGAACAGAGCCAAGCTGGTTGGTCTCAATCGCAGTTTATTCCAATCTCCTCTATATATACTCCCATCTCTCTCTCTGCTCCTTCCCCGAACCCCCTCATACAGCCACCTTAAATCCCCCTGCATCAGGGACCAGGGCTTACACATAGGTGTGGTTACAATCAATAGGGGGTAAAGTTCTATCCCTCAGGAGATGCTTCCACTAGGACAGATTCTCTTTCAGCAGGACACCCGCCCAACAGCGGAATCCCATGGGTGTGTTTCTCCTCTCCTTGTCCAACTAACATAGAAGTATTCATATTATAAATCATTTTGTATGGACATAGCAAGAGATGCATTAAGCTTATAGAATTGCTCTCCTGGGGTCACCTCGATCTCAGACTACAGTGCTCAGGCCAGATTAGTCTTTCCTAGCCCTAGCAGGGTCCTAGTCTCGTCGTTGCTTTTGGATCATGACATGACATGTCCATAACCAAGCTCTTAACATACAGTTAAGCATTAGGCGCTTTAGCTGGGCCCATCTCGATGCCAGGGTAGCACATAACTCACCGATTGCCCTGGGTCTGTCCCGTCCCTCGTCGGGACCCTGCTTTTGGGGGTGCTAGAAAGTAAGGGCAGCTGAGGCTTAAGTCGAGAAAGCAGATGCCCGGGAGTGAATAATATTTGAAGCCAATTAAATCCCATGTTACCAAAGCATATTAACAACTGTCTTTCTTTGTCCATACAAAAAGGATATTGTTTTAAAGTAAACTATTCAAAAGACATAAGAAAGGAGAAAGACAATATTAACTTACAAAACAAGTTCACTGTCCTAGCAAGATCTGACCTTACAAATTAACAGAGTTTGATTATGGGAAGAGCTGAATAACTAGTTGGGGAAGGGAGCATAGAAGTGATAACAGATAAAAAAAGGAATGGGAGTGACTCGGGAGCACCTTGATGGGCGTGACTGATATACCTAAAGTGGCAAGGGGAGCAGGACATACCAATGTAGTCTAGAATTGTTTAAAGATTATTACCAGATAAAGCTAAAGTCTTTATAGCAAGGGAGAAAGGACAAACCAAAGTCAGGCCTAAAATATTTAGAGCTATATTCCAACAGTGTGTGAGCGGATGAATGGGTTGGGGGTGAATGGATGGGTGGGTGGGTGAGTGGATGCGAGGTAAGGAGGTGGATGGGCGGGTACGTGGGTGGATAGGTGAGTGAATGGGACTTAAGTGGGCGGATGGGCAGGTGAGTGAGTGGGTAGATGGGTGGGTGGGTGGATGGATGAGAGGATGGAGGGGCGGGTGAATGGATGGGTAGGTGGGAGAGTGGACTAGTGGTCGGATGGATGAGTGGATAGGTGGATAGATGGATGGATGGATGGATGGATGGATGGATGGATGGATGGTGAGTGGACGGGTGGGCAGGTGGGTGACAGCTGGTCAGCAGGAACAGTCTGGAAGGCCTGGACGAGGTGGGCCTCTCCTGGCTGCTCACTGCCCACAGGCGCCTCCTCTCTCCCACTGCACCCTCCTTTCCCTTCCCCAGCCCCCGGACAGCCGCCCCATCCCTGGAGCTATCCCCCTTCGGCCTCCTCGACCCTCGGTGCTCCTGCCCTGCGCAGGGCACTGAGGCTCCACTGCTGCGGGTCAGACCATTCGTCCATCCATCAGTCCCAGACTGTCCCTCGGCATGTCTGCAATTCCTGGCCCATGCGTGTGTGTCCAGAAGATTTTGATTACAGGGCAACATGCTGGGACCCTGGCCCAGTCACTGGGGTATGCTGGGAAGCTTGGACACCAGGAAATGGGGGGTCCTGGTACCAGTCGCCCACCCTGCAAGTTCAAGTAATTCCTGAGCACCGAACCAGGAGTAATTCCTGAGAGTCGGCGGATAGGGCCCCAAAACAAGAAGAAGAAAAACATGCTGGAGGTGAAAACATTTCCAGGCCTGTCCCCGCCGCTGTCCTGTGACCACTGGCCTCCCTCCTTCTGCCGGCAGGTTCTCGACCACCTGGACGAACACCTGCAGAAATCTGAGTACTTCCGATTCCTCTGGTTCCCTCACAGCGACAGCGTCAGTGTCATCTACCAGGACCGCAGCTCCCGGGTGAGCCGGGCCCCGCGGGGCAGAGGGATGGGGCAAAATGGCCGGGCAAGGGACAGGGACGGTGTGGGCAGCGCTCAGCAAAAGCATGGATGAGTGTGTGTGTGTGTGTGTGTGTGCATGTGCGTGTGTGTATGTGTGTATGCATGTGTGCGTGTGTGCATTGTGTGTGTTTGTGTGCATGTGTGTATGCGTGTGTATATGTATGTATGTGTGTGCATATGTGTGCATGTGTGTGCGTGTGTCTGTGTGTGCATGCATGTGTGTGCATGTGTGTGTGTTTGTGCGTGTGTGAGCATGTGTGTGCATATGTGTGTGCGTGTGTATACGTGTGTGTGCATGTGGTGGGGGGACACCCAGACACTGCTGGATGTCCACAGGACCACTGGCGGGCAGGAGAGACATGTCCAGCTGGTGCTAAGTCACTGGGACGGACAGTGCCTGTCCCCGCACAGCCGCGCCTGACCACACCCTCTGCCCCCAGCCCCCCTTCTCCTCGGCCAGCTGGTTTTGGGACTACGCCATCGGCTACTACCTCCTGGAGTTCCTGCTGTGGCTCAGGTAAGACCCGGGCCCCTCTGTCCTGCGCTGGGGGCGCGGGGTCCCCACCAAGGGCTGACTGATGCCGGCCTCGGGGCTGCCTCTCGGCAGTGCCCAGAGGCTCTTCCTGCCTCTGCGCTCGGGAGCACCCCCTGGCCATGCTGGGGGGCCATGTGTGGTGGCGAAGATGGGAACCTGGGCCGGGCCGGGGCCTTTCCTGTACATCTCCCGGCCCAGGGCAGCTGCTGTCCACCCGCCCACTCCAGTCTCCTGGGGACTCACTTTTTCTTCTTTAGCAACCATGCGGCTTTCACCCACCATCTTCTCATCTGTGTGCCTGTCTACACATGTGTACATGTAGGTGTATGTGCCTGTGCATGTGTGTGCATGCTTGTGTCTGTGCTTCTGTGCAATGTGTGTATGCAATGTGTGAGTGCTTCTGTGCATGTACATGAGTGCATGAGTGTGTGCATGTGTGAATGTGTGTGAGTATGCATGTGTGCATGTATGTGCATGTGTGTGCATGTGTGCATGTGTGAGTGTGCATGTATGTGTGTATGTGTGCATATGTGTATGCATGTGTGCATGTGTATGCATCTGTGCATGTGTGTACACATGTGTGCATGCGTGTGAGTGTGCATGCATATGTGTATGAGTGTGTGTGCATGTGTGTGCGCATATGTGTGGATGTGTGTGTGCATGTGCGTGCATGTTTGCATGTTCTCAAGTTCTCCCTGTGCCTTTGCTTTAATTCCCCTGGAGTTGCCATGGCCGAGGGCAGGGGTGATGGCACCGGGGCCTGTCCACTCTCAGACCCCGAGCCCGGCTCTTGTGCCCGCAGCACCTTCCTGCCAAGCCTCGTGGGCTGGATCAACCGCTGTTTCTTCTGGCTCCTGTTCAGCCGCAAGAAGGAGAGCTGCCGCATCAGCTACCAGATGCTCACCTACGAGTGTCGCTTCAAGCAGCACGTGCAGGACTGGGCCATCCCCCGGTGGGCAGCCTGGGGCCACCACACACCCCCAGCCTGGGACCCTCCTCGGAGCCGGGGACTGGGGTCAGGGTGGGGCCTGGGTTCAGAGAACTCACCCTTCCGGAGGCAGCGCCCACCGGCAGCTGGACACAGTGGACCGAGGGGACAGTGGAGCCAACAGGCATTTGGCAGAGGGGCCATATCGTGGGGGGGAGGCGGGGTGCAGACAGCGCAGGCCAGAGCCCAGGAGGGGCCTGACTAGGCAGGGGTGAGGGGGGCGAGGCTGGACTTTGTAAGTTGGGGGTTAATTCCTGGGCTCCACATGGCTGGGCGCCCTTGGAGCAGGGACCCCTGGGCAAGGCGGGGGAGGCTCGTGTCCCCTCTCCGCAGTGTGCCCCCAGGCTGGGCCTCTGGCCATGACTCCTAAGGGTCCATCCGCCGGGGCCTGCGCAGGGAGAAGACCAAGGAGGCCCTGCTGGGGCTGAAGGCGGCCCTGGAGGCGCGGCCGCAGCTGGTGGCCCACTTCCCCGTGGAGGTCCGCTTCACGCGCGCCGACGACATCCTGATGAGCCCCTGCTTCGGGAGGGACAGCTGCTACCTGAACATCATCATGTACAGGTGACGCGCTCTGCCGGCCACGTCTGCACCCGGGCGCCCCGCACGTTCCGTGACACTCCCGGGGGCGGGGCCTGTGGGTGGACAGGCCACGTGGAGGGCACCAGTCACCCCTATTGGAGGCTGATGCGTGGGGCCGTCTCACGGGTGGGGTCTGCTCAGAGCTCCCGGGCTCGGGCTTTAGTTCAGTCGAAACGGGGTTCGGTGCTGGAAGATGGTTCAAAGGTCCAGAGCACAGACTTGCAGGGGGGCTCTAGGTTCAATCCCCGGCACCGCACGGTTCTCTCAGCACCGGGCCAGGCATGTTCTGCCGTGATCTCAAGGCTGAGTCAGTTTCCTGGCAGAAACCTCCTATAGAATGTTCTGGATCCCCCTGGCCAGGATGTGGCCCCTTCTGCCTCATTGATGCCATCCGCACCATCACAGACCCTCAGACTTTGGGGGTTTTATTTTTATTAATTTATTTATGTGCCTTGGGAGTATTAAGTCTGGGTGGATCTTGTCCAGTCTGAGAGGACGCCATCTGCTGGTGAGGATGGGGCATGAAGGCTGTGTGCCCGCCCGGCTGCCGGAAGGAGCCGGGGCGATGGTGTCTCCATGACATCATCCATCCTCTTACAGAACATATAGAATATATTATTAGGTAGTTCACCATATATTACTAGCAAGGCCTATCATAGATATGACTCTCAGTGTAGATGCAGTGTGGTACAGTGTAACACTCTAGCCCAATTTTTGATACATGCACCTTTATGGATGCACCTTTTCCTTTTCATCACCTATGAAAAGGAAAAGACCTTTATGAAAGACCTATGGAGGGGCTGGAGTGATAGCACAGCGGGTAGGGTGTTTGCTTTGCACGTGGCCGACCCGGATTCGAATCCCAGCATCCCATATGGTCCCCTGAGCACCGCCAGGAGTAATTCCTGAGTGAAGAACCAGGAGTAACCCCTGTGCATCACCAGGTGTGACCCAAAGAGCAAAAAAAAAAAAGAAAAAAAAAAGAAGAAGAAGACCTGTCATAGACCCCACCTGTGATGCTCAGAGGTTACTCCTGGCTGCACTCAGGAATTACTCCTGGTGATACTCAGGGGACCATATGGGATGCCAGGGATCAAACCCAGGTCAGCTGGGTGCAAAAGCCCTCTCCGCTGTACTATCACTCTGGTCCCTATGTATGCACCTTTAAGAGGACATGTAAATGTGCCAGTACTATACATATGTGTGTGCACTTTTTGTCTGGGGTATTTCCTGGAGGGGGTGATTTGGGGGCACACTTCTGGCAGTGTTCCTGGCTCCACACTCAGATCACTCCTGGTGGGGCCCCCTGCACCCTGTATGGTGCCGAGGACCAAACCCAGGCCAGGTAAGTGTCTTAACCCTGTGTTATCCCTCTGGCCTCTACGTATGCAATTATATATATTCATAATTTTATAGTTATAAATTCATATAAATTATGTATTTATGTATTATATATAACTATATGGGCTGGAGTGATAGCACAGCGGGTAGGGCATTTGCCTTGCATGAGGCAAACCTGGGTTCAATTCCCCCGCCCCTCTCGGAGAGTCCGGCAAGCTACCAAGAGTATCCTGCCCGCACAACAGAGCCTGGCAAGCTACCCATGGTGTATTCGATATGCCAAAAACGCTAACAAGTCTCACAATGGAGACGTTACTGGTGCCCACTTGAGCAAATCGGTGAGCAATGGGATGACAGTGACAGTGATATAATTTTATATTTGCACATTATATAATGTGCAAATATATAATTATATATGCATATTGTATATTGTGTATATATTATACACATATAATTATATGTATATAAACACATCCATGATATGTGTCTCTATACACCCCAAATTCTTTTTTTTGTTTTGTTTTTTGGGTCACACCCGGTGATGCACAAGGGTTACTCCTGGCTCTGCACTCAGGAATCACTCCTGGCGGTGCTCAGGGGACCATATGGGATGCTAGGAATCTAACCCAGGTCGGCCGCGTGCAAGGCAGACACGCCCTACCCGCTCTGCTATCGCTCCAGCCCCACACCCCAAATTCTTTGAAATTATTTGGGCTCCTAATAACCGTTAGCTGCTAGTTTTAAGCTAGGGGAGAGGATGTAAGCGCTCCTGAGGCTTCTGAGGGCGATCGACAAGCAAACGCTCAGGGGGTCACCCTGCACCCTGTTGCAGGGGTGCGTCTGCACAGTGCCCCTGACCTCGTGGCCTCTCCACCTTCTCCCCGCACCCTCCCCAGGCCCTACGGCAAGGACGTGCCGCGCCTGGACTACTGGCTGACCTATGAGGCCATCATGAAGAAGGTGGGGGGCCGGCCCCACTGGGCCAAGGTAGGACCTTCCCGTCCAGGCGGGCCACCCGCTGCTGCTATGAGCCGCGGCTGCCTCCAGAGGGCGCCCGTTCCCCGTTCCCAGATGGGGTTTCCGCGGGGCGCTCCAGTCCCTGGGAATTTTCAGGGGACTCCTCCCTTTCCCCTTGGTGCTCCCAGAAGAGGGCGAGCGCGGGCCGCTGAGCAGATGGAAACTGGGCGGGGCCTTCCATCTGCGGAGCTGCAGAGCCCAGGCGGCCTCCCCGCGGGGACCGCGCTCGGCCAGCACCCTGCGCCCCTCCCTCTCCTAGAGCTTCCTCCCCTCTGAGCGTTCCACGCAAATGCATGCGTGGAAATGTGTGCGCGGGTTGGAACCTGCGTGCGTGCATGTGTGGGCGCGCGTGCTGTGTGCCCAGGTGGGGGTTTGCAGGCGACACGCCAGCTCCTGGCCGACTCTGTTCTGGTGTCTCCCCCAGGCCCACAACTGCACCCGGAAGGACTTCGAGGAGATGTACCCCGCCTTCCCGAAGTTCTGCGCCATTCGGGAAAGGCTGGACCCTGGGGGAATGTTCCTGAACGCATATCTGGAGAAGGTGTTCTACTGAGGCAGCCGGGGGTCGAGGTGGAACACCCCCCCACACACACACCCACTCAGTCTTCCAGGAGGCTGAAGGCTGGGGTTCCCCACCTCACCCCAGAGATGAGTCTGGTTCTGCAAGGGCCCCTCTCCCGCCTCCTTGGCCCTCATGAGCAGCCCCAGCAAAGAACTGGCCGGAACTCTCCTCCCCCCATTTCTATCTCCATGAGCACCCCACACGTCTCCACGCATCTCCACGCGTTTTCCCAAGCTGACCATCACCAGCAGGCAGGAAACCCCTGGATGCCATCCTGTCACCATCAGGGGCTCCCAGCCCACCTGCTGGCTGGTGTCTGTCTCTGCAGGGACCCCAGGGGTGCACAGCCCCTGTGGGGGAGTCCACAGATGCTACCCCTCTTTTTGTCCCCAGGTGCTCTGTAGCCTCCATGCCCCCAGCCCCCGCAGCCCATCCTCCCTGCCTCTGTGCAGGGTGCTGGGGTGGGGGGCCCACCTTGTCTCCATTCTAATAAAGACCAAGCAATGACTCTGTCTCAACTCTCCCCACTGTCCCCCATATTCTCTGGGAGTCGGGGTGCATGGATGCCTGGCCTTGGCTTCAGGAAAGTGCCCCTGCTCCCCTGGCAAACTCAATTCCCCACCTTTTACTGCTGTCTTCCTCATCTTGGAAGCCTCCTGGTCCCAGAGACTTTGGGAGCCCCCAAGAACCTTACAAGGCGCCCCTCAGCTTAAGAAGTCAAAATTCTGATCACATTGACCCTTGGAGGGTAACATCCAGAATGTAGAAAGAGCTGCATAGAAACAATAGCATAAATCATACACACACACACAAGCACACATGCAAGCACTGCACATATGCAATTGCACACGCACATGCACACGCACCACACATGTGTACACATACACACATGTGTGCACACATGCACATGCGCACACATGTGCTCACATGCATGCACACACAGAGACTCACGTGCACACACACATGCACATGCATGCAAGCACTGGACACGTGCACACACGTGTACGCACATGCATGAAAGCACCATGCATGTACATATACATGCACACATGTGTGCATAAATGCACACACGCACACATGTGTGCACACACGTACACATGCACGCACACAGACACATGCATGCACACAGACACATGCATGCACACACAGATACTCATGCACACACATGCGTACACACACAGACACACATGCACGTGCATAAACACACAACATACACACACATGCCCAACTTAATCAGGGCCAAGGAGACAGCACAGGGGTGGAGGTGCTTGCCTGGCTTGCAGCCTGCCAGGGCTGAGTTCCCAGCAGAGGGTCCTGGGCTCCACTGGGAGTGCTCCCTGAGCACAGCTGCATGTGGCCCACCAACAAAAGCAAAACCATCAACAGCCCAAGACAGATGGGCGGGCCCAGCCCACAGACTTTGCTTGTGGATGTGTCTGGATGCAGATACCCCCAAAATGGCCAAGCCCATCTGATCCCCAGCCTGGGAGGACCTAGAGGACAGAAGGGGAAGAGGAGGGGGACCCACCCTCCTGAGACACCACCCAGCCCCCCAACCCTTCCTCAAGGTCAGCCTTCAAGGTCAGCCCTAAGTAGCACTCTGGTGCCCTCTGGTGGCAGCTGTCAGCATCTGTGACGATCTGTGGGACCTGGTGGGAAGCAGGACCAGACCCCCAGGCCGGGAAACTCAGGCTGGGGGCTGTCCCGAGGGGGCTGGCGCAGCAGGTCTTAAACTTCAAAGGGGTGTTTGGAGGCCCAACAAGGGAGAAGTCTGGGCGACCCCAGAGACTATGTCGGGCTGTTTTCTCGAGAACTGGTCTAGGAGCTCGAGGAAACAGGGCTAAGAGAAAGGACAGCGGGCAGGGTACTAGCCCTGCACACACCCGCGTGCCATCCCGGGCACCACCAAGGGTCTCCAGAACCCGCCAGGACTGATCCCTCTGCGCAGAAACAGGAACAAGCCCTGAGCACCACCAGGTACGACCCAACACCTACCCCCTGCAAAAATACAGAGAGAATCACCAGGCTGGGGAGAAAGTCCCGGAGTCAGGGCAAGCGCTGGCTGGATACCCGGAAGTGTGTGGCCCCCTGGAAGCCCCAAGCAGCCTCTGCCCAGCACCATTGGTCCTTCCAACACCTCGGGCCTGGAACACCAGGGATGGACCCCAACCCCTCTGAGGCCTCGTTTGGAGGCTCCTCCCCATAAGGGACTCCTGGGCCCTAGCTACAGGAAGCCCCCGGAAATGTTGAATAACTTCTGGAAGAGGATACCATAGTGACAAGCCCATTGGGGTGTTTTTATCGGTTGAATTGGGGTCTTGGGGGACCACATCTGGCAGTACTAAGGTTTACTCTTGGCTCTGTGCTCAGGGATCACTCCTGGTGGTGCTCAGGGGGCCATATGGGATGCTGGGGGCTTCAAACCTGAGTTGGCCACATGCCAGGCAAAAGCTCTACCCACTATACTTTCTCCCGAGCCTCAAGCTCGGGTTTTTTTCTTTTCTTTTTTTTTCTTTTTTGGTCACACCTGGCAATGCACAGGGGTTACTCCTGGCTCTGCACTCAGGGATCACCCTTGGCGGTGCTCAGAGGACCATATGGGATGCTGGGAATCGAACCCGGGTTGGTCATGTGCAAGGCAAACGCCCTACACGCTGTACTATTGCTCCAGCCCCAAGCTCAGTTGTTTTAACCGATGTCCAGGTCTTTGAGCCATATCTAACTGCTAATGTTAGGATTTGCTGCATACACCTTTTCCATGTTTTAAATGTGAACTTGGTTACCAACCCAGGATGCTGGACACACACACACACACTCTCTCTCTCTCTCTCTCTCTCTCTCTCTCTCTCTCTCTCTCTCTTACCCCCCACCCCCCACCCTCACTGTAAGTATATGTGATGAACAACACCTCACATGGGCATAAACATTCATTTCCCTACCCGCCCCCAGTCCAGTTAATGCTGAGTGAGATGGGTTGCTGGGCGCCACCTGCTGGCAGTCTAGGGTAGTGTGGTCAGGCTGGACCACGGGCAGATCAGGGAATTACTCATCAGGAAAAACCCAATAGGGGAAAAATCCCAGAGGTCGAGGTAAAGACTGTCTGGCTCCACCGTGGACAAACAATGTCCAGAGGGCCCCACAGGGATCCCAGGATCTTATAACAAAAACAACAGAACAGACTCCTCTTGTCTCTAGGGAATAAGAGTGTGCATAAGGGGAACCTCAAATTAAGACCCTCAAATTAAGGCTGCAATGAAACTGCAGCTCAAATTAGACCCCTGACACCCCAGAGGGTCTCTTAAGACCTGCAAGGAGTGAGGCCTGAGTACAGAGCCAGGAGTAAGGCCTGAGCACAGAGCCAGGAGTCCTGAGCACAGAGCCAGGAGTGAGCCCTGAGCACCACCAGGTGACCCCAAAACAAGAAATACGTATCCAAAAAAGACTTATGCTTTTTTGGATAATGCTAAGAAATACTGAAGAACATTTCACCACCCTCACTTCAGGAGAGTCCCCCACCTCACCCCCAAGCAGACAGCAACATCTTTTGGGGTGGGGGTTTGGGTCACACCTGGTGATGCACAGGGCTGACTTCTGGCTCTGCACTCAGGGATCACTCCTAGTGGTGCTCAGGGACCCTCTGGGATGCTGGGGCTCGAACCCCAGTTGGCTGTGTGCAGGGCAAGTGCCCTCCCCGCTGGACTATTGCACTGGCCCTGACAGTGGCAGCTTGGTCATGGTTTGGAGAGGTACTTTCCAGAACTTTCCATCGGAGTTCTTCCCGGCAACATGTACATTCCAGAGATGTCTGAAGTGGTTTTGGAGTCATCACCACCCTCCTCAGCCAAAGGTCCGTCTTTGGCTCTCGCCTCTCTCGTCCCCCCCCAACACGAGCCCCACAAGAAGGGTGTGGAGACGGCAGAAACCCGGAGGCCGGCTGGATATTCAGGCAGTTTAATGTGAGTTAGTGCATACAAGGCAGGTACCCGCGGGCCGCGGGTGTGAGTGTGAGAGTGTCAGATCCCAAGGGGGCAGTCTGGGGGTCCGGGGCCTCCAGGGGTCTCTGGATTCTGGCCAATGCCCCATCCTCGGGGATGCAATGTGCAGGTCTTATTCCGCCCTGAAGAATGAGAGGATATGGTGAGGCCCCGGGGAGGAGCACCCTGGAGAGGAGCACCCGCAGAGAAGCACCTTGGGGAGGAGCACCCTGGGGAGGAGCATCTGGGGAGGAGCACCCACAGAGAAGCACCTTGGGGAGGAGCACTCTAGAGAGAAGTACCCGAAGAGGAGCACCCTGAAAGGAGCACTCCGGAGTGGAGCACCCACGGAGGAACACCCTGGGGAGGAGCACCCCGCACGGCCTCAGAGGGCCGGCTGGCGTGCGCGGCCACTCACCCCTGCTGCCGGTATTGCCGCAGTGCCTTCTCGGCCACCATCTCCATGAACCTGGGGCTCTCCCTGGACACAGTGTCTGGGATGGACACCGTCATGGGCGGCGCGTCAAAGAGCTTCAGGCCCACCAGCGTGACCCCTTGGAGACCGTCTGTGCTGGAGCTCTGGGAACTCACCTAAGAGGACCGGAGCAGATGGGTAGCGGGCAGCAGAGACGCTGGACACAGCCTCTGCACCCCGCTGCCCCGCCCCCCCCCGCCTTGGTCCAGGCTGCAGATGGCGGCGCCCGGGCAAGGGAGCACCGGAAAAACATTCCCGAGCCCCTCCCTCTCTTGGACCACTGGCCAGGCTGGACAAGGACAGTCAGGGAAGGAAGGGCACAGGGTGGGGTGAGGAGGGCAGGGAGAGACGCAGGGTGTCGAGCCGGTGCAATCCCCAGCTTTGCACGGACACCTCCAGGACCCCCACGGCGGGATGCGGCCCAGGAGGCAGTGGGACTATGTGTCCCCCCCCCCCCCCCCCGCCCCGCTCCCAACGGGGCGTGCGCGCAGCCCCGCCTCTCCCCGCGCGGCGCCCCGCTCACCGTGGTGACCTGCAGGTGGTCCTGCTCCTCGCCCTGCGTCTGGTTGGCCAGCCGCGATATCCAGCTGAACTCCTCGTTGAGCTGCTTGAGCAGCCCCGAGGAGGCGCGGGTCTTCTGCTGGTAGGAGCGCAGCAGCTGCTCGTAGCGGCGCGAGAACTTCTCGGCCGACAGCAGCGCGGCGCTGAGGTCCTGGCGCAGCCGCTCCTGCGCGGGGTTGCTGGCCGAGCAGTCTGCGGGCGGGGGCGGCGCGTCAGCGGGCACGGTCCCCCGGCCCGGCCAGCACTCAGGCGGGGGCTGGACGCCCAGCGGGTCTGTCCCTGAGGGGTCAAGGGCACTCCACCCCCGGGCTCAGGGTCCGGCCACACCCACACTCACCCACTGCCAGGATCTCCCTGCACTTGGCGCACTGATTCTTCATCTTCAGGCACCCTGTGGAGTTGTGGCGGATCTCTTTGCACACGGTCCGGTTGTCGCCACCTTCTGGGAACTCTGCAGGGAAGAGCAGGAGTCAGAGGGGCAGGGGAGTCAGGACGGACCCCACCCTGGCCCCCTGCAGAGGGCTGTGAGCCTGGCACACTCCCCGCACCTAGGACCAACTCGTTTCTCCCCCAGCAGGCCAGGGCTGTCTCAGAGCTGAATTAACCCCAGCAGGCCAGGGCGCCCCCTGCAGGCAGGGCTGTCCCAAGGCGTGGTCACCCCCAGGCCCTTCCACATCCGCCTTCGTTGCAAAAACAAACCCAGATGCCCAGGTGCAGCCTGGAAGAGACCTACTAGCCAGCTGCCAGTTCGTGCCATGCCAGGGCTCACTTTAAAAGTATTGAAAGTCATGGGCCGGAGCCATAGTGCAGAGGTAGGGTATTTGCTTTGCACATGACTGACCTGGGTTCGATCCCCAGCATCCCACATGGCTCCCCTCCACACCCCCCGCCGCCAAGCACTAC
The DNA here is from genome assembly GCF_027595985.1 of Sorex araneus. Lineage (NCBI taxonomy): Eukaryota > Metazoa > Chordata > Mammalia > Eulipotyphla > Soricidae > Sorex > Sorex araneus. Next base: position 301,837,568 of record NC_073302.1, on the reverse strand, counting down.
CAGGAGTAATTCTTCTTCTTTTTTTTTTCTTTTGTTTTTTGCTTTTTGCTTTTTGGGTCACACCCAGCAATGCACAGGGGTTACTCCTGGCTCTGCACTCAGGATTACCCCTGGTGGTGCTCAGGGGACCATAGGGGATGCTGGGAATCGAACCCAGGTCGGTCCTGTGCAAGGCAAATGCCCTACCCGCTGTGCTATCGCTCCAGCCCTACCAGGAGTAATTCTTGAGTTCAAAGCCAGAAGTAACACCTGAGTATCACCGGGTATGGCCCAAAAATCGAAACAGAAGAAAAAAAACAAAACACATCAGAATTGGAGATTTCCTCCAAAGAACTGAGTGGAGGCGGCAGGCTCTGTCTGGTGTGTGTGTGTGTGGGGGGCATATTAGGACAATGTGCTTGAAAAGTCTGATTCCCAGAATCGTAAACCCCCGGACCTCAGTAAAGATGGCAGATAGAGGACACGCTGGTGGCGGGCTTGCTGTTGGAACACTGACTGCCCATAACAACTCTATCATGAACAACTTTACAAACCAGCGTGTTTAAGTTTAAAATTGTAATGGCAACTAAGTAAACAAAAGTATTGGCTTAGGGCCCAGAGAGAGAGCACAGCGGGTAAGGCCCTTGCCTGGCACACAACCAATCCGGGCTTGACCCCTGGCCCCCCACAGGGTCCCCTGAGCCCTGCCAAGAGTGACCCCTGAGCACAGTTCCGGAAGTGAGCGCTGCGTTCTGTCAGGTATGGCCCCCTACACCCATAAATAAATCAAACTTTTTACTTTTCTCATCCATATTTGCCTTCACTCATGAGCCATACTCAGAGTCTGATCTGAAGGGGACCCCCGGACACAGCCACACGCCCGCGTTCCGCGCCAGGCTATGAGCTCGGGCTGTCTCCTGGAACCCTGTTAGGAGCGTGGGGTCCACAGAGGGTCACTGCCCCCTTTGCCATCCAGGGGTGAGGGGAGCCACAAGACCCCCACGCTGCAGTCTCAGTGCCAGCCACCTCCCCCCCCAGATCAGCTCTAGAGCCCGGGTGGGTCCCCTTGCCCCGGCTTAACCAGAGCTCCGGGGAGCCTGGAGACGGGGGACACAGCTGCGCCACCCGCCTGGGTCTGGCCGCCCCGAGGCCCGGCGCCCCGCCCTTGCCCCCCCTGCCTGACCTCCTGGAGCCTGCCCCAGGGGCGGGAAGTCCTGGGCCTCGTGCAGCTGCGCCTCCATGGCTGCCTGCACCCGCTGCATCATGTCCATCATGGGCCGGAACATGTCTTCGAAGTTGAAGGGCTCGAAGCGGTGGAAGGGCAGGAGGCTGCGCACCACGCGGGAGTTGCCCCCGAAGAACAGCGGCCCGCGGTGCGCTGGGCCGCGCAGGCTGGGCCACCAGAAGTGGGGCTCGGGCACATCGCGGTCGAAGAACGAGTCGGCGAAGAGCGTGTCCATGAGGCTGGACGTGTGCTGGAAGCTGTCCTGGATGGCGTCCAGCTCGTGCGCCTGCTGCCGGTCGTCCTCCAGCAGGGAGTCGATGCGGTCCCCGTTCATCCACAGGTACAGGGGCGAGCTCTGGTTCAGGAACTCCTCCAGCTGCAGGGGAGCGGCGGGGAGAGCGCTCAGGGCCGGGAACGGGCCCCCAGCCCAGCCAGCAAATGCTAGTTAGAGGGAGGGGAGAGCGCGGGGGGCGGGGGGCCCAACTATGGGGGAGGCTGGGATCCACATGCAGGGACTGGGAATCCGAGATCTACACGCACAGATCAGGATTCCGGGATCCACACGCAGGGACCAGGAACCCGGGATCCGCACGCAGGACGGGGAATCCAAGATCCACACACACACAGACCGGGAATCTGAGATCCGCAAGCGCAGACCGGGAATCTGGGATCCCCAGGCAGGTGCACAGGGCCAGGCTCCCCGGTTCACCTGGTGGCTGACCACGCCTGTGCCACGCCTGCACACGCGTGCGTAGAACTTCATGCAGGTCTGCTTGAGGCAGGGCTTGCACTCCTCCCACAGTGCCTGCATGCTCTCGTTGCACACGCTCTGCGACTCCTTCAGCTTCTCTTCCGACTCCCTGGTGGCGTTGAGGGCGCCCTGCAGGGGGCGCCAGAGGCACACTCAGTGTGTGTGTGTGGGGGGCGCCTGTCCCTCTTCGTCCTGCCACACGGGGGCGCTAGCGTCCGAACCCTAGCCCCTCTCCCCTCCACCACCCCCTGGACACCCCACTTCTCCAAGAGACCCCGCCCATGCATGCCATCTTTCACGGACACGCCTCTTGGGGCTCAGTCCCTGCTCTCTGCAGGTATAGGCGTCTCACCAAATCTCCCAGGCGCCCCCAATTTTATTTCTCTTTATTTATTTTGGTTTTGGGGGGCCACACCCGGCAACACTGGGAGCCTCCTCCTGGCTCTGTGCCCAGGGATCACTCGGAGTGGCATTCTGGGGACCCTTCAGGGTGCCAGGGATTGGACCCGTGAGGGCCGTGGGCAAGGTAAGCTGCCTTGCCCTGTCCTATTACTCCAGCCCCCGCCTCTAATCTTATTTTTAATTGATTTATTTAGGTGTTTAGGCCGCACCCAGCAGTGCTCAGGGCTTACTCCTGGCTCTGTGCTCTCGTGGTGGTGCTGGGGACTGAACTGTGGTTGGCAGGGTGCGAGGCAAGCACCTAAGCCCCAGCGACCATCTCTCTGGCCTCTGTCTCTGATTGTCCTAACGTAACCAACCGGGCCTCTGGCAGAGGATGGACAATGGACCAGCTCCCAGCAGCAGAGCCGTCCCCACCCACCACCCCAGCCCGCTCCTAGGGGTCTGCCAGCTCCTCAGCAGACCCGCCTCACAGAGATCCAAGAATCTGCTCAGAATCCAACCTGGAGGCCCAGTGGGGAGGCTGCTTGCCTTGCACAGGACTGACCCGGGTTCAATCCCCAGCACCCCATAGCATCCCCTGAGCACTGCCAGGAGTGATTCCTGAGAGCAGAGCCAGGAGAGACCCCTGAGCACCGCCAGTTGTGGTCCAGAAACAAAACAAAACAAAATCTCGTGAGGAAGCAGGAGGGGAGTGTGTGTGGGGGGGGCCTGGTGTGGACCAGATCCCTCCCGGGAAGCTTTCCAAAGCCAATAACCGTCAGCTGACACGGCTGGAGGGACTGGCGGGAGGGGGGGGGGCACTTCACCTCCTTCTTCATCTTGGCCTCCTCCAGGTCATCCAGCAGGGCTTTGCGTTCCTCATTGTTCTTCTCGATGAGGGCCTTGATCTGCCGCATGCCCTTGAGGGCGTGTTTCAGCTCCTTGTTGATGTACTTACTACCCTGAGCGGACATTTCTGCAGGGGTCGTGGGGGGGGGCAGGAGGTGAGGGCCCGAAGGGTCTGCCTGGAGCACAGACCAGGCACAGCTCCAAAGGGTCAGGGGGCGGGTGGGGGCCCCTGGGGATGGCCAGGGTCCCTGAATCATCCCAGTGGCGCGCCCCAGAGGAGGGCAGGCACCCCCACCCCCCGGCCCCGGCCCGGGCACCAGCCCTGGACGCAGCACGAGCTTGGGTGCCCACAGGTCAGTATAGCCGTGGGTGCGAGGCTTCTCGGAACTCAGTTCTGGACATCCAGCCACGCGTGGTGCCGGGGGCGGGATCCCGGCAAAAGCCACAGGCCTGTCCCCTCCCAGCACCCACCAAGGCCCCGCAGCCCGGCGCACCCGGGGCTCGTCTGAGTGGGGGCAGAGTGTGGTCGTGGGCCAAGGGCCCTGGCAGCCCCCAGGGGGACACAGCTGGCCCCCTGCGCCCCCTCGGAGCCCCCAGGAGCGGCCGAGTGCACGGCTGGGCTGGGCTGGCGGCCCTGGAGTGACGGAGCCCAGGCGGGGGGTCCCGGGGCCCCCCGCCGCTCACCCTTCAGCTCCTTGGGCGACACCTCCTGCTCGCTGTCCTGCGCGCGCCCGGGCGCCCCGCACAGCAGCAGCCCCGCCAGCAGCAGCAGGGCCCTCATGGCGCCTCCGATGGTTCTGGAACCCGCGCTCGCTTCTGTTGGCACAGAGCAGGACGCCGCCATGGAAACGGCGCCGCTTCCGGCCCGGCCTGCAGCCCCACGCTGGGCCCTGGGCTGGCCTGGCCGCGGGCCTGGACCCCGCTGGCCCGCTGACCCCCGCCCCCGCAGCGTTTTTATCCCCCGGGGAAACCCGGATTAAAAGACCCAATTGCCACTGGCACCAAAGGAAGCGCAGGGCTGGGGCCAGCAGGCTGGACCGGTTCATGCCCTTCCCCCCCTCTTCCCCATCCTCCTCCACCTTTCACCTTCTCCTCCCCCCTTCCCTTCTCCCTCCTCCCTCCTCCCCCCCTTTGCTCCTCTCCCTCCCCCTTGCCACCCCATCTTCCTCCCTCCCCTCCCGCCCCCTCCCCTCCTTGCCCCTCCTCCTTCCCCTCTTCCTCCCTGACCCCCAGCTGAGGGAGCACGGTCCCTCCCAGCCCACCCTGAAACCCTTCTTTCTCACAGGGCCTGACCCTGGGACTCCAATGAGGAGTTGGGGGTGAGTGCTCCCTCCAGGAGGACATGCACCCCTGCTCCGGGGCTTGGTCCTGAAGCCAAGCCCCAGGGGGCCTGCCAAGGCTGCTGCCCTGGGCACAGGGACCAGGCCACTGCCACTGCCCAAGTCTTACACAACGGTCCTTTCCCAGAAGTTGCACAAAAGACGCCCTTCCCCCCCCCCCCCGCCTGCCCCCCACCACTCCCCTGGGGGCGGAGGGAAGCCCCTTTCTGCTGGTGCCCCTCAGCACCGCCCACACAGGCCCAGCGCAGGGCTCAGTGCTCCCCACTGGACTGTCCATGGCTCCAGCTCAGGCTGGCGAGCCCAGAGCCTCAGGGCCTGCAGCGGCAGGGGGCTGGTCCCAGGCCGGAGGGTCTCTCCCGGGACCCCAGCCCCTGCCTCAGTCTCGCTGGCCCATGGGCGACCACATCAAGCCCTCGCTTCTGGGGACCCGCGCTGCCCTGCCTTGGCGGCCTCGGCCGGGAGTGTCTGTGGGGCGGCAGGCTCGGGAGGGACCGAGGGACACAGGGACCGAGGGACAGAGGCAGCACCGTGGCTGGCGATGAGTCACGGGAGCTGGTGTCTGCTGACTCCCGTTCCAAGCCTGCCTTTCGGCCAGGCTGGCGGGCAGGCGAGAGGCTGGTCCAAGGACGCCGACACTCGTCCCCCGGCGCCCGGCTGCCAAGTGCCCGGGAGCTGTGCCAAGGCCCGCCCCCTGCCACCGCGGCGAGCGCCTGAGCAGGCGGAGGGAGCCCCAGCGAGCCCAGCGGCAGGATATGGAGCCCCGAGGTCTGAGCTGGGCGCGGGGGCCCGTCCCCACCTAAAGCAGAGGCCAGTGACGAGCAGCTGGACCTGCGGTCAACAGCCCCGGGGCTGGGGCACAAAGTACTCCTGTCTCCTCCTATTTTTGAGGGGTTTTGTTTCTGGTTTGGGGGACCACACCTGGTGGTGCTCAGGGCTTACTCCTGGCTCTGCACTCAGGGGGTCGCTCCTGCCAGCGCTTTGGGGGACTGTATGTGGTGGCCAGGTTGAAACACAGTCAGCTCCCTGCCCACTGCACCATCTTTCCGGCCCCCCACTTCCATTTTTGCTGCAAGTCCATAAACCAGATCCTTCCCATCCTCAGCATTGACCAGCCTCCCCCACCTGCAGTTCTCAACGTAGATGGACTGATTTACTTACTTTGGGGGGGGGGCAGACTACACCTGGGGGATGTACTGCAGGGCTGCTCCCTGCTCAGAGCTCAGGGGTGGCTCCTGGCAGTGCTCAGGGGACCACGCTGGGGAGGGAACCCAGGACCCAAAGCACACGGGAAGCCCGTGCCCCAGCCCACCGGGCACGCGCCACTGCGCCTCCGACTCTCAACACTGCCCAGCCTCTCGACGCCCCCGTGGGGGCTGCGGGGTCCGTTTCTGCAGTGCTGCGCAGCCTACACGGCTGAACGCTCAGACGCTCCATCTCTACCCCACGGCTATGGCGAGCCCCACGAGCAGCCTTTTGGCACTGCTCTTACCCCCGTTCCTCACTTCCCTCTGCGTCTGCACAGCCAGGGAGCCACACCACTGCCTCCCTCAGACGAGACGGGGGCACGGCACAGACGGGGGCACATCCCCGCCCTCTTGGCTACTTTGGATGGGGGGCTTGGGCGGGGGCCACACCCCGCACTGCTCAGGGGCTGCTCCTGCCTCTGAGCTCAGGGGTCACTCTTGGGGCGCTGTGGGGTGCCGGGGAGGGGCACCAGGAGGGCGAGTGCCGCCTTACCCCTCTGCCCCCTCTCTCCTGCCCCCTCCCTTATGTTCTTTTCACCAGCCGCTCTGGGAGGCCGTGAGGCTTCCACACTCCTTTCAATGCGGAGCCTTATTAGCGGCTGAACTTTGGGGGCAGCTGAGTTCTGGGAAACCGCCCGGGAAAGGCCAGAGGCTGAGTGACATGTCCAGGCGGGTGCGGGGGGGGGGGGCGGAACGGACTCTCCTCCTCGGGGACCCCCGCGGGCGTTCACAAGTGCAGGAGAGGGTGTAGCGGCTACGGCCTGAACTCAGACAGAACCTGACACTTGGAGAAACGCTGGGAGGAGGTTAGCAGGATGACTCAGGGCGAGGTGCACCTGCCCTGCCCGCACCCCACACTCCCCAGCCCGGCCGCCCTGGCCGCATCTCGGCCAAGGACCCGCGTTATTTGCACACCTGCCCTGCAGCCTGCAAGGCCGCACCCTTCAATGCTCCATCATTCCCCCCCTTCCCTCCCCCGTTATCCCGAGCACAGGGGTCGTCGCGACTCTGCAAAGGACCCGCAGTTGTTTGCACACCTGCCCCCGCCCTCCCCCCAGACGCGCTGCCCTGGCCGCATCCCTGCAAAGGACCCGCGTTCATTGCACCTGCTCCGTTTGCGCCCCAGAGCCCGGGAGTGGGGGGAGCCCGGGAGAGGGCAGCGCCCTGGTCCCCTGCAGCGCCCGCCCCAGCCGCCCCGCTGCCAGAGCCGCGACGGTGCAAGGTCCCTGCCCGGCGGCCACCCCGCCTGCTGCCCCGGGCCCCGGGGGGCTCTGCGGACCCCTCACCGCTCTGCTGCGCCCCGACTCGAGCTGCTCCCTCCGACGCCGCGTGCAGAGCGCAGCGAGGCGCCGGTCTTTATAGCGCCGGCGGGTCCCCACCCCCTCGGGGGCTGGCTGCAAACCTGCGTGAGTCACGCCCCGAGAACGCTGGGGAAACGCACCGGCGGCTGCTAGCAGGCGTCCGCCCGCTGCAGAGCGCGGGGAGGCCGCCAGGGGGCGCGTGGGCACTGCCAAAGGTCTCCAGGGTGGAACCCCCATCACCACCACCACACACACACACACACACACACACACACACACACACACACACACACACACACACACACACACACACACACACACACACACACACGTATCCCTGGGGCGTCCCTTGGGCTCAGAGTCGTGGGACAGCACCCCCTCCACCAGGGACTCGGGGTCCCAAGAGCCACTCCCGGCAGCGCTGGCCAGTTGAAGGCTCACCTTCCCCTCAAAACTGGTCTCTCTTGCAAGAGCAGTGAGTGGACAAACAGGGACACGGAGGGCCCCTGTGTGAAGGGGGCGTCACCCCCAGAACACCCACCGCCCCACTGCCTGGCGGTCCTGTGGCTGCGGGCCAAGCCTCCGAGGAAAGAGAAAACCGTTTCCAGGGAGTAGTAGAGAGTATACCGAGGCACCCCCAAGTGGCCTGCCTCGCATGTGCTCCCGGGTCCAGCAGGGGGGCTTCCTCTGACAGATCCTGTCCCCCCCGCCCCTGCCACACACACCCAAGTCAGTTTGATGCATTTCAGGGATTTTGAGATTTGCTTCTGGGCTGCAGCCACAGTGCGTGAGCCGCTCCCCACACATGCTGGAAGGTCACTTGTGAATGTGTGTTGGGGGGGTGCTCTGGGGCCCAGGCCATCCCTTTGAGCATCTCTCCAGAGCCAGACCCCAAATTCTCCACGTGCACCAAACCGGCACTTTGCACATGTATACACACACACACACACACACACACACACACACATACACGTACGCACGCGTGCTGTTCATACAGAGGAGGGCTCTGTTTTCCCCTCGGGGGTCTTTGCTGGAATCTGTGCTTAGACATGGCTACACTGCGGGGACAAAGCTGTCCCCTGTCCTGAGCCCCTGACCAGCCCGAGTGGAGGGCGGTATCCGTGGGGGTGACTGTTTCCCTGTTCACGCTTTTAAGATACAGCCCTGTACCCCAAGTCTGGGGCAGCCTGGGGGCCCAAGGCTCTGGCTCTGCCCCGCCTCCAGCGAGCCTGAACCAACCCTCCCCGACCCCTCCATTGGCCTCACCCCACCGCCCCTGAGCCTCAGCCTGGAACCCCAGCTCGGAACCCCAGCCGGGAACCCCCGCTGCCGCTCAACCAACCCCAGGCACACCACGGCGAGGTCACTGGCCCAGAAAGAAAGAACAGAGGCAGAGACGGGGGACTTCATTCTTTCTGAAAGCCTCATTGTCTGAACTGCTACATTTTCTACAGAAACTGCCTCTCTCAGCCTCACTTATCGCTGGAGTCCCAACGGCCTCGGCCTGGGAACTCCCCACAGCCCTGACCTCTGCGATAATGGTATTCATAATCAGGCTTTGAAGGGCCAGCAAGGGGGAGACCGGACTTAGCTGGAGTTGGGGGTGGGTTACAAGGCTAAGGGGGCGTCCGGAGAAAATCACCAGATTCCCAGGCTGGCTGGCCTCAGCCCTTAGCAAGCGAGAGCCCGCGGGGGAAGATTTAAGGAACGAGCTGGGCCTCTGGGGAACGCCCCTGAACTCACTCCTGGGGTCTACTCCAGGGAGACGGCGGGGGTCAGCGGGTTCGGGGTGCCCTTCCCCTCCCCTACGCGCCCCCCCACATACCTACATGACCCCAAGGCACAGGAGCCCCCACAAAGTCACTAAGGGCTGGTCCCTCCTATTGTGCAGTCCTGCACCCCCACCCCCTCCCCGGGGCTGGCCCTGGGACCACCCCGAACTCTGAGCCAGGTCCTGGGCAGTAAGTCAGACATTTGAAGGCAGCTGGGGGTGTCCACCTGTGGTTTGCAGATGTCCCTGTCATCTGGCCCCTGACTAGTCTCGCCTGAAGGCCTGGGCAGCCCCTGGGGCCTGCCAATCTCACGGAGACACGCGCACACACACACACACACACACACACACACACACTCACACACACACACACACTCACACACACACACACACACACAGACTCCTTTATGTCTAAGAAACTCAGTGTTGTGTTTCCCCTCTTTTCCAGACCACCCTGCAGAGGCCAGAATGGGGGGCGGGGGCAGGGGGGCTGCTGCCTGTGCTTCTCTCCCCTTCTCTCAGACTGATGCCTCCGGACACTGCCCTGCCCAGCCCTGCTGCAGGGCCCTGGCTGGTGACCATCCTGAGGTGGCCCTAGGCTCTAGCTCTGGGGCCGGGCCAGTGACACTGCAGGGCCTTGCTGGTGCTAGGCCCCAATTCCCGCCACCCACCCCCCGCTTCCTCCTTCCGTTCCTCTAACCCCTGGAACTCTCAGCATGTGCCCCCTCCCAGAAGGGCACGGGAGAAGAGCACTCTGGGAGCACGGAGAGGTGCAGAGAGGCCCCCTCAGCCCGCCCGGCCTGACTCAGGGATGCAGGGGGGAAGTTCGCGTGGATGGAAGCGTCTGGCTTCCTTCCCAGCCCCTCTCTCTCCCTCACTTCCCCTCTAAAACTCGGGTTTCCTAAATAACGGTGTCAAGGCAGCCATAAGAAAAGATGAAATTGGGGCCCCGAGTGACAGAACAGTGAGTAGAGCACTTGCCTTACACACAGCCAAGGGGGTTCGAGCCTCAGCTCCCCATAGGGTCCTCCGAGCCCCGCCAGGAGTGGTCCCTGCAAGCAGAGGCAGGAGTCAGCCGTGAGCACTGCTGGGGCTGATCCAAAACCAAAGCCAAACAGAAAGAAAACAGAGAAAAGACGGAGTCTTCTCGAGGCTCATGCACTACGCTAGCAGGAGCTGACCCCCCGCCCTGGACAGTGCCCTGAGCACCACTGGGAGTGGCCCTCAACCAGGGGCTGGGAATAACTGCCAGCACCAGCCCCTCTAAAGAAGAAATCTTGCATTTTGTTACAACATGCGTAGAAGGAGAGGTGTCATGTGAAATGAGTCAGCAGAAAGGCAAATACGGGTGATCTCACCCACAGGTGGGTTCAAGAGACAAAGCCAGGGAGGAGATAAGGGCTGGGAAAACAAGGCTTTAGTCTCGGCACAGAACTGAGGTTTACCAAGGGCTGCGACGATGTCATGCCAGGAAAAGGGGCAGAGGCACCGGTAAGCCTGAAGCATAACACACACAAAAAAACGTTAACTAAATAACGGCTATTTATAGGATATTTAGGATGTCTGCACATACATCACTGTCACTGTCACTGTCATCCCGTTGCTCATCGATTTGTTCGAGCGGGCACCAGTAACGTCTCTATTTGTGAGAGTTGTTGTTGCTGTTTTTGGCATATTGAGTACATCACGGGTAGCTTGCCAGGCTCTGCCGTGGGGGTGCGATACTCTCGGTAGCTTGCCGGGCTCTCTGAGAGAAGTGGAGGAATCGAACTCGGGTCGGCCGCATGAAAGGTGAATTCCCTACTGCTGTGCTATCACTCCAGCCCCTCTTTTGATTTCTTATTCCCTTCTTCTTCCACACCTGGTGGTGCTCAGGGATGAGTCTTGGCTCAGTGCTCAGGGAGCACTGCTGGCAGGATTCCTCAGAATGCTTGTGATGCCAGAGATCAACCTGGCTTGGCTGACAGTAGGAATAAGGATCAGGACAAATGGTCCATGATCGGAAGCCTGCCTCCAGGGCTGTGGGGGGAGGGCAGCTGGGATAGAGAAGGGACCTTTATGATAATGATGGTTGGAGGGATCGCTCTGGATGGGAGAGGTGTGCTGACAGCGGGCAAAAGATCAAATATGAAAAAAAATGGGGCTGGAGCGGGTAGGGTGTTTGCCTTGCACCCGGCCAACCCGGGTTCGATTCCCAGCATCCCATATGATCCCCTGAGCACCGCCAGGGGTAATTCCTGAGTGCATGAGCCAGGAGTGACCCCTGTGCATCGCCGGGTGTGACCCAAAAAGAAAAAAAAAAGGATCAAATATGATGGCTTCTCAATATCATTATGCAAGCCATAATGCCCAAAAGGAGAGGGGGTGGAGAGAGAGAAAGAGAGATGGAGGGAGGGAGAGAAAGAAGAAAACTGCTTCCCATAGAGGCAGGATGTGGGGGTGGTGTCAGGAGGGATACGGGAGATATTGGTGGTGGGAAAAGTACACTGGTGGAGGGATAGATGTTGGAATATTGTATGACTGAAACTAAATCATGAAAGCTTTGTTATTGCATCTCATGGTGATTCAATTAAAAAGAAAAAGAAATATAAATTTTTAAAAAATTGGCTGTGTACAGGGCAAATGTCCTACCCACTGTATTATTTCTTCAGCTCTTAGTAGTTCTTCTGTTTACTTAGGTTCATAACATATGTTTAGGGGTAATTTAAATTATTATTTTTATCTCAAAATGAATTGCTTATCCCAGTGAGATATGGATCCAGTGAAAGAAATATCAAATTTAGGGGCTGGAGCGATAGCACAGCCTTGCACTCGGCTGACCCGGGTTTGATTCCCAGCATCCCATATGGTCCCCTGAGCACTGCCAGGAATAATTCCTGAGTGCAGAGCCAGGAGTAACCCCTGTGCATTGCTGGGTATGACCTAAAAAGCAAAAAAAAAAAAAAATCAAATTTTATCGCACAAAAGGACCATTTGCCACACCTTTCTGCCTGCACTAACCACCTCAGTCTAGGAGAACTGTCAGCTATGTTGGGAGCCTGGGTCTACTCCCTGCCACCTGGGACTCAGCCCGGTGAGGCGGAAGTACTCAGTGGGCAGTGCTGGGGACCACTGGGCCACCCTAGAAATTTGAAGCCAGGGACCAAACTCAGGGCCTTGAACATACCAACCATGTGCTCGGTCCCTTTACACAGTCTCCCTAACCCCCAAACTGCCCTTCTTTTATTCAAACAAATACCATTTCACTGCAACCAGGAATGCAGCTTAATGCCACTTTTTAAAATTAAAGGACAGGGCTGGAGAGAGAATACAATGGGAAGGGCACTGGTCTTGCATGCGGATGACCCAGGTTCAATCCCTGGAACCCCATAGGGGCCCCTGAATATCCCCAGAGTGCTCCCTGAGCACACATCTAGGAGCAAGCCCTGAGTACCGCCCTGTGTGTTCTCTAAAAACCATATATGAGAGGACAACATTTCATAATATTTTTGCTCCTCGTTTGCTGCCCTTATGGTAGTACAAATGTCAGAGAGAGACTAAGTGTGCTATACGAAATTCATCCGCTTGTAGTTCAGACTTTTCTCAGAGGGCCTTCAAAGTGGGGGGTCACTCCTAGCAAGGCCTGGCCAAGCTGATGGTGTTGGGAGCCCCCGGGCCACAGCAGTGAAGCTCAGAGCCCGTGAGATGCTGGGGATCAAACCTGTGCCAGGCACGGGCCCTGCCCACTGAAGGTCTCTGCCACTTCGTGCACCCCCCCCCTCGGAAGTGACCTGGTATGCCTCGCACTTCCTAAATCCTGCCTGTTTAAGGTCCTGGATTTGCTTCGCCATAAAGCGATCTGAAAACTCCGTTATTTATTTGCGTCGGCAGCCTCTCTGCAGTTGGGAGGCAGATCTGGGCTTGTGCCCGTGACCATGGGGACAGGGTCCTTCCCTAGCCACCTTTCAGAGCACATTTATCTAATGAATGAACAAACCCGATAGGGCTGAGCCTATGTGGACATTTTAGGTGAATAAAAAAGTGAGGAAAATGTGTTGGAAGTTCCTTGGTATGACGCATTTGGTGGCTGAGAGCCACCTCCCGGCAGAGGGAAAGAGACAGGGGACCCACAGCTGGTCTAAATGGCCCGTTTGTTTCAGAGCCTACCTAGACAATCTAAGGGGGTTCGAGGTACAGGACCGCACATAGGTGTGATTGATCATTTACAGAGGCAAAGCGTTTTGACCGAGGCAATTCTCTTAGGGGGATTAACTCAAGGCGATGCTCTCTCTGAGACTGTACTGAGAAATTCAGGATCAACAAGCATCTACATTTCCTTTCTCTTTCCCTTACTGCCAGTACATACATATTAAACAATCCTGTTCAAATAAAATAAAACTTTCTGTTATTTGGATAAACCCAGTAAGAGATATAGATCCCCAAACTTAGTTCTCTGGGCTCCAGGGGTAAATGATGGCTGGGCTTTCACTGTAAATCCCAGACTAGGTAAGTACTCAGACTCAGTACCCCACGGGGTCCTGTCTTTTAAGCCATTATGGCTTGTATCAAGACCCACTTTGTGGCTGTCACCTTTCAAAGCGAGGGTGGTTCTGCTACTTGCCCTGGGTCCATCCAGAGACCCCTCAGTGGGACGCAGCTCCCGGGAGCATTAGGGATTATGGAGACTGAAGCCCGAGTCAAGTAATTACGACAGATGCCCAGGAGTAGATATATTTCAGAGCCAATCAACTCCCCAAATGTTAGGAGCGTAGCAATAACAGTCTTTCTGTGCTTAAGCAAAGAATATTTTTCTATAATGAAATACAAAAAGGTTATAGGGGAAAGAGAAAAGCAAGTAATTCACTACAAATTTAAAAATTCCAGAGTCACCAGAAGGTTTGACTTTATCAGTAACCAAGCCTGACTTGGGGGACCTAGTAGCTAACAGAAGGAGAGATAAAGCACAAAGGAAAGGTTAAAGATAAACTCGGGGGGATCAGGGGTGCTCCTAAGAGCACTGTAAGCTTCTCTGGGGGGAGGGAAAGGGGGCAATTCGCTGATCAAGCCTACGACACTTAGGGCTAATATACAACAATTTTGGGGCTATCCAAGCATGTTTTTTCTTCTTCTGCCTTGTAGCTTAGCAGTGCACTGCAGCCGTGGCCGGAGTGGAGCTGAACTACCCTCTGAGAGAATTGAAAGGGAAGCAGAGAGGAGAGCAAGTCTTCTGCACACCACCCGGAGCTCAGTGACCAGTCGCCACGAAGAAACGTCCGGACCAGGGAGCAGCTGCCTCCTGAGGAGAAACATTTGCGTAAGAGAGTTTTATTTAATTAATTTTATTTTTTATTTGGGGAAGGCCCACCCTGCAGGGCCCAGGGCCTATCCCTGCCTCTGTGCTCAGGAGTGACCCCTGGTGGTGCTTGGGGGAACCGCATGCATGTGAAGAAAGAATCAAACCCCAGGAACAGTCTTCAGGCTTGAGGAGGGGTCGATAAAAAGTGGTAGGGCCCCCAAACCCAAAAGATAAATGAATAACTAAGTAAAGTTTTTAAATAAAATAATAAACAATGGTAGGGTTTGCAGCGTCCCCATCTCTCCCCTCCCTCCGGCCAGGGCCGGGACTAACGGAAGGGGGGTGAGAGCATCTTCAAGGCCTGTGCTATCTAATCAAGAACGCGCAGAGCTGGAGTTTCTCTCCCTCTTCCGGCCAACTGGGAGGGCAGTGCCCGAGGGGCAGCGTGGGGTGTGACTCGGAGCCAGCCTCCCCAGAGCGAATGTTGGTGCCCATTGCCCCGCTGTTCAAACCCTGCCGAGGTGCTCCGGGGCTATGAAGGGTCGACCTCTCTGGAGATGGGAGCCCAGTGCCCTCGAGAGACCTCACGGGGTCCAGCACCGCTGTGGCGAGCGGAGCAGGAGGAAGCTGCTACTCGGAGCTGAAAGGAGGAGGATCTTGATCATGCATCGCCCAGACTCACCTTTGGGGAGTTGCCGTGGCCCGGGAGAGCGGGACCAGGCGCGCCATGCCCAGGGACGCGGGTCAGAAAGACAGAGGCCCTCCGCGAGTGCCTGGCCAAGTCCTGCAGACAGAGGTAAACTCAAGTGGGCCACCTGCAAAGAGAAACGGAAGGAAACGGTCAGGAAATGTACGAATGAACCACCGCGAGATGGCAAGGAGCAGGAAATGCATGGGGCGGGGGCAGTGGAGCAATAGGACAGTGAGGAGAGCGGTTGACTTGCTCGTGGGCACCCAGGTTTGGTCCCCGTCACCCCACAAGGTCCCTGAGCACTGCCAGGAGTAATCTGTGAGCCCAGTGTGGACCAAACAGAAACAAGAAAAAGAAACCAAGAGGTGGGGACCCTTCGGCGTCGGACACCCAGGAAGACGTGGGTGCAGTGGGGACATCTAACGCCCCTGTCAGCTTTCAGCCAATGGGCATGTGGGGAGCCGTGAGAGCGACTGAGGGAGACCAAGAAAGAAGGCAGATTTGGGGACAGTGCCCGGCAAAAAAAGGCTCCAGGTGCCCCGGCCCATAAAACTGACTAGAAAGAAACAAATGAGTGAGGCCTGGTTACACCTCGGAGGAACTCCCATTGCCCTGCCCTGCCCCAACCCCTGCCTTTTCTGTCTGTTTGTTTAACCCTCACTCCATCCCGACACATTTTGCCCCCTGAGTACCACCAGGAGTGATCCCTGAGCACAGAGGTAGGAGTAAGTGATCCCTGAGCACAGCCAGATGGGGCCTAAAACCAAAACCTAAATCAAACAAACAGTTGCGTCCAAATGGGCCAGGAAGAACCTTCTTGAACCTTGAGAGAGATGGACGCGAGCATTTCTCCAGAAAGTTGATTCAAAGCCAGAGCAAAGACTAAGCCCTTCTCTGACTGGGGGGGGGGGGGGGGGCGGGGTCTTCCCGGCATCCGGGCACCCCCAAATGACCATAGTCCAACAGCCAAAGGATGTTTCTGCTATGGCCATGGGGTCCCTTTGAGACGGGAGCCATCTCACCCCTGGGGGGTCAGTCTCGGTCCTCCAGCTCTGCCCCGTCAGGGTCCCTCTGGGCCCAGATGTGTCTCTGGCTCTCCTTTGCGGGTGCGACCCACCACCCAGGACACACAGCTGCTTCTGTCCCTTCAAGCAGTTGTGCAGGGGGCGCCCTGCCCCCACGAGGCTACCCCTTCCACGCCCCCACCATTCTCTCCCCTGGGGAGAAAGGCCGGGGCCCAGCAGGCCACAACAAACACACAGAGGCAATGAGGTGGAGCCCGGACTCCTGTCCCCAAAATCAGGTCACACATGACCTCTGCATGATGTCACCCGCACTGGGCCCCAGGGGCCTCCTGTGAGAGAGGAGAACGTGAACAGTGCGTAGCTGAGGGCTGCTGCGGGCTGCAGCGTGGCTAAATTCCACCGCCCAGGAGCCCGGGTTAAGTTCCCTTTTCTGAGCGGCAGGGACGGGAGGGGGAATCTGGGCCAGGCCCGGTTGGTGCTCAGGGGCCCCTCTCTGTTTAGGGCTCAGGGGAGCAGCTGGGGCTGGCCAGGGCGTGCATGCCTGCCGAGCCTGCACTCCCGCCCTGAGTTATCGAGTTTCCTTTGATGTCACTGGGCCTGTTTATAAAGCAGGCTCTGGGAGGGAGGGGGCTGTGGCTTAAGTGGCCACCTCACCTCCCACCTCCCAACTCAGGCCGCAGGGGGGCATGGCTGAGGGCAAGGAGGCCGGCCAGGATCTCGCAGGGCCTCTGTCTCCTCATCTGGCTTGTGCCCTCTTTGTGGGGGTGAGCCTGGGGTGGGACCCTCTGAGACCACCCCGTTGGGGCATGGGGCTGGCTGCTCTCTCCTGCCGCTGGCATTAGCACGCTGGGGCAGCTGAGCCGGCTGGTGTACGAGTTTCTCTTCTCTTCTCTTCTTTTTTTTTTTTTTTTTTGGGGGGGGTCACACCTAGCGATGCTCGGAGACTACTCCTGGTGGTGCTCAAGGGACCATATGGTATACCAGGTGGTCGAACCCAGATCCAGGCTGGCCACGTGCAAGGCCAACCCCCTCCCTGCTTCACTACTGCTCCCGCCCCAGGAAAAGGTTTCTAGTCCTTGGATTTCCCCTCCTTTATTCCAAGAGCCCAGCCAGGGGAGGGCGGGGGGAGGGGGGTTGCAAGGTGGCCTGGGTTGGCTGGGGCCCCAAACCCAAAGCCAGGTGTGGGGCCCCCTGAATCCCCTTTCCTGTGGGGTTCATGACCCCTTGGCTCTCTAAACTGAGATTGCAGTTCAGTTGTAGGTTCTCCTCTCTGGACTCAGGCTTTAGAGGGCAGGCTGGGGTCACGCGCCCACCCCCACCCCCCACCTGTAGGCCCGGGGCATGTGGTCACACAATCACCCAAGAGAAGAAGGACAGGACAGGATGGTGGCGAAGGGATGGGCAAGCGGTCTGCGTCTCACAGAAACAGGGCTGTTTCCCTTTATGAACAAAACCTCACTGTTGGGACCCCCAAAGCCCCCATTTTATGCTGTGAAAACGGAGGTTTGGGCTGCCGTAGGGCACGCCTGCAGCTGACCTGGATTCCATCCCCATTCCCTGCTCCCCAGAGGGCCCCCTGAGCCCCGCCAGGGATGATTTCGGAGCACAGAGCCAGGAGTCAGCCCTGAGCACCGCCAAGTGCCGCCTGAAAACCCAAGTTTGGTGCCACTAAGTGGAAACCCCAAATCTGTCATCTGCAGCGTGGCCTGAGCTGGGGTGTTGGTGGATCCCACACCGCTCCGGGAGCGGGGGGCTTGGAGCTGGGCCGCCCTGAGAAGAAACAATAGCGGATATGGGGGTGGGGTGGGCGTGAGATGGGGGTGGGGGGCGCAGTCTCCGCCCCTGGCCGGCCGCGCTGGCGCTGCGGGAGGCTCTGGCGCTGGGGCGCACGGCACAAAGGGGCCGGGCGGGCCGCGGCAGTTTTGAAAACCCCGAGGAAGTTGATCTGGGCCGGGGCCCAGGCGGTGACGAGGAGGAAGGGAGGGATCGGGAGGGACGGGGGAGGGAGGGAGGGAGGGGGGAGGCCGCGGGCCCAGGGGCGGCCCAGACCGGGGCGGCCTCCAGCGGGAAGCGCGCGCGCGGCGGGATGGGCTGCGGGGCGCCCCGAGCCTGCGAGCCCCCCGACAGCCCCCTGGGCGCGCCGGCCCGCGCTCCCCGACAGCTCCCACGGGCGGCGCGGAGCTAGGCGGCCTTGGGTGCGCACCCACGGGCCCCCCCGACACTCCCCCGGCGCCCCGCAGCCGCTGCCGCCCGAGGCCCGGGCAGAAGGGACCATGAAAGGTAACCCGCGCCCCCATCCACGCACCAGACTCGCTCCGAGGCGACCCCCCTCCCGCACCCCCCTCCCCGATCCCCCCCAACCCCTGTGCCCGGAGATCAGTGAGGGCTTTCCCTGCAAAAGGGCTGAGTTGGGGCTCCTAGGGAAGGGGTGAGATGGCAGGAGGGACCCCCCAAGTGGAAAAGAACAGATGCAAGCTGGCGCACCCTGGTTCCCCTCTGTCCAGTTCTGAGAGTGGCAGCCGCTCCCTCAGACCCTCCAAATGTTTTCAACCCGGGAGAATGAAATCTGCCTTCACTCACCTCCCTCCCCCACCGCACCCCGTGGTGGGGGTGGGGACCTCTCTCTGTGGTCCCCGCCCCCCAAATCAGCCTTCTGCTGGGGTTCTCACCCAGAAACTTGGAGTTTCCTCCTGTGTCCAGACCCCCAGCCCTGCCCTCAGTCCTTGGACAGGAGCCTGACCTGGCCCTGAGGTCAGCTCCCCTGTGCTACTCTCAACCCCTAAACTAGAGCACAAGGGTTCAGGGTTGCACCCCCGGTGGGGGCTCTGCAGACTTGGGGCCATCCAAGAGGGCTGATGCTGTTTTGGGTTGTTTTTTCTATTTTGCTTTGGTTTGGGGTCCCACCGGGTGATGCTCTAGGCTGACTCCTGGCTCTGCACTCAGGAATCACCACTGGCAGTGCTCTGGGGGCCCTATGGGATGCCGGGGATGGAATCGGGTCAGCCCTCCCCGCTGGACTGGCGCTCCAGGTCCAAGGCCTAATGTTATTTTGGTTTGGGGACCAGGAGGCCTTGGCACAGAATCTGGTCTCCTGCTTGCAGGTCACAGGCTGAGCCACCCTCTGCCAGGCCCACCTTTGAGATTTCGAAATGCCAGCCCTGGTACCTTTCAGTGACCTCACAGCACCCGCGCAGCAGCAGGGGGTCTGCCGAAGCCCCTCACCCCGAGA
Source organism: Sorex araneus (assembly GCF_027595985.1). Lineage (NCBI taxonomy): Eukaryota > Metazoa > Chordata > Mammalia > Eulipotyphla > Soricidae > Sorex > Sorex araneus. The sequence goes on along the minus strand of NC_073302.1, from coordinate 301,818,507 downwards.
CCCTCACATCTTGACCCCTTACCTGATGCAGAAATGGAAGAGAAACTTGAAGCTCCTCTGCCGACCCTCAGCGGCAACATGGGTCACTCTTACATGGCACGGTCTGAGGGTCCCTGTATTGAGAAAGACTCTGCGGGCCAACCTCTGGTGGGATCCCTCTTCAGGTGGGAAACTGAGGCCCGGGCAGATGTGGCCGGCTTCAGGGCTGGGCCCGTGGGTCTGGCCTGCTGTCCTGACCCCGTGTGGTTCTCTGGGGTTCCACGCGTGTGTCCCTGTGTCCGGGTGACAGAGGTGGGTGCTGAAGAATCTCCCCTGCAAACAGGGTGCTAGCTCGCACACCCCACCTCTGCGGCTCCCTGCCCGAGCCCAGCCAGCCCCTCGGCTTCCTGCTGGCCTCACCACCTCCAGCATGTGAGCTGGGTGACATGGCGCAAGTAAGTTTGGGTGGATCCCAGGGAGTTTCCTGGGTTACAGAGAAGGAGAACCCCCACCCAGGGCTCCTGCTGTGGACATTGTGTGTAAGGGGGGGTCTCTGTGCAATAGAGGGGGGATGGTATTATTACATTAGCATGCTGTGATAATGGGAGCATGCCATTGTTTGCAGCCCTGCCCAAACAGCCCGTGGAAGCCAGAGCAAATAGAGAAGGGACCACCTCGTGCCTAAAGGGGTGATGGAGGGATGCGTGTGCCGCCCGTGGGAACCCAGCCAAGGCACTCCATGTAGAGGCCACAGGCAGGGTGAGACCCGAGTGCAGCTCCTTCCCCCCAAGTCCTGAGTCGATGTTCCGATAAGCTGCTGAGGAGGCAGAGGGGGCTTGTCTTGGGGTCTCAGGCACCCCCTTCCCAACGTTTCCTGTTCCTAAGCTGCGTCTCCCCAAGGGCAGAGCACGGGGACCCCCTGCCTCCCTCAGAGCTCCAGGGGTGCAGAGCTGGGGGGCAGGGACACCCCGGCATCCTGCTGCGGGGGAGGCAGATGGCCAGGCTCTCCACAGCAACCCGAGCCAGTGTGGAGGGAGAAATGGGCTTGTTTGCACCCACACGGAAAAGCAAACCCACCCCCTGCCTGCCCCCCTTGAGAATGACATCGTTTGGCAAGGGTTGGTCCTGGCCAAAACACGCTCAGCAAAACACGGGTGAGGTGATGTTTGGGTTGTGGGGTGGTGGTGGGGGGGGACATTTAAACCAGAAAAAACACGTGTGCTCGGAGCCCGGCCACCTCCAGGGGCAGGTGCCAGCCCGCCCCGCCTGCCCGCCTAGCCACAGCCACCCAGGCCCTCTGCCCGCCTGCCAGCCGCCGGCCTCCCAGACGGCTGCGTCTCAGGTACCAGCTGGCACCTGGCCCCAGGTGCTACCCCTGGCTCAGCCGAGAGGCACAGCTGCCACCAAATCCTGGGAGGGCCACCTCAGAGCTGCCCTGCATCCCGCTGGGCCATTCAGAGGAGAGGCCCCAAGGACTGAGCTCTGTGGGAGAAGCCTGGGTTCGAGCCCCCACGTTTCACCCAGAATAACCCCAGTATAGTTGAAGGTAGCCCCCCCACAACAAAAAATGAGAAGGAATCCCCTGTCGGGGTGACTGTGAAGACGTGGCTACTCAGGGCTCTCCCACCCCTCTCCCTGCAGATCCCATCTAACTGCGCCCCTCTGTCTCCTCCTGGGTGGTCCCCTGGTGCCTCCAGGCAGTGACTCAACCCAGCGCTGGCCTGAGTGGCACTTGGGGACCGGAAGTGACTGCAGGCGAGGTGGCTGGATGTCGCTGCTGCCTGAGCCCCTCTCGGTGCCCTGGGGAACTAGCCCTCAGCTGCCAGGGACTGGCAGAGCCACACCCTGGGGCCCAGTGAGGGAGGAACTCTCTGTGGCATCAGGGCAGCAGTGGGCAGAGGGCGGGCACAGGGAGTTCCTGCAGCAGGGAAGCCCCGGGAAAGCCCAGCCTGCAGCAGAGACTCACGCTGGAGGGGGCAGAGCTGGCCCCTCAAGGTCTGGCCTGCTCCCGGGGAATTTGGGATGCTGGAAGGAGCCAGAAGCTAGCAGAGTGGCTGCTGATGTGGCAGAGTCACCAAGAACCGGCAAACAGCTGGTTTAGGAGGTTCTGGGGCTCAGATGTCAGAGCTTCTCAGAACCCTCAGACATACACATGCACATACCCACCCACTCACACACACACACACACACACACACACACATGCCCATGTACCCACGCACCCACGCATGCACACATGCACACCAACCCACGAACACACGTACCCACGTACACACCCACTCATGCGTAGGCATTTATGCACGTGCCCACGCACACACGCACGTGCTCACGCTCCCACCCACGCAAGCACACACACATGCTCATGTACCCACCCATGCACCCATGTGCCCACGCACCCACGCATGCACCCACTCACATGTGCGGGCACCCACGCACCCATGTATGCACTCACTCACATGCACAGGTGCCCATGGACATGCTTACACACCCATGTGCCCATGCACACACACACATACCCACGTGCCCATGCATTCACACACATGCCCATGTACACGCATACCCATGCACGCACACACGCACGAGTGCACGCCATTATTTCCTTGCCTTCAGGCCAGGGTCATCAATATTTTTTTAAATTTGGGGGCCACCCTTGTTGGTGTCCAGGAGCTACCTCCGAGTGGGGGGAGTCACTCTCAGCGGTGCTTGCCACTGTGCGGTGTGAGGAAGGGAACCAGGAAGGGACCTCCTGCATGCAGAGGCACTGTCTGAGGAACTAGCTGCCCAGCCCAGGAAGGGCTCATTCCAGGAGCTGAAGACCCACACCCCAAAGTTATCTTGATGGACAGGAACAACCATCCGTCCCCGGAATGGAAATGGAATGGCCATCCCCTCGGTAAAGCAAAGGAATGGCCATCCTCTCAGTTGTGGAGGCCAGTTTGGCAGCTTCCGTCCAGAGTGAGCAGTGCTGGGCACTGGTCTTGTACCTCTTTCACCCACTGCCCTTCCCTCATCATGCTTAATTTAGCAAATGTGTGTGTGTATTTGGTCTGTGCATGCACGGGAGTGTGTGTTGTGCGTTCTGGAGCTAAGGGGTCCGGCCTCACTCTCTCTCTCCAGATCTCTCTCCTCACAGCTGCTTTGGCGAGAGTGTCCTGGCTGTGAAGTTGCTCGGGTGTCTCTGCAGGTAGACCAGTTGATCTTGGCGGCTCTTGGCAGCTGTAACCTTGTACTGTCTTGTAGATGGTCCGTGCTTTCTTTGTTTCTTGCTTGGTTTGCACTCAGCGAACACTCCTTGAGAGGCTTGGGGCACGTAGGGAGTGCTGGGGATTAGGCCTGGGTCAGTCTCATGCAAGACCAGCTCCCTGCCTGCTGTCCTGCTGTTCAGGCCGGTCCCTACTTGCCCTGGACCTGCCAATGCATCAGTACTTCAATGTACACGATTCCCCTGTAAGTGCAGCTAGAAAGCGCGCACAAGTTGATCTTCTTTTCCATTTTGTTTCGGTGTCACACTGGGTGCCGCTCGGGGTTTCCTCCTGGCTCTGCACTCAGGAATGACTCCTGGTCATGCTTGAGGGGTGCCGGGGATTGAACCCAGGTCGGCTGCATGCAAGGCAAGCGCCCTCCCTGCTGTACTATCTCTCCTACCCAAATGCAGAAGTTTATTAGAATTTCCAGAGACCTTCCCATGTTCCTTAATACAGATTTGTATAATTTTTTTTATGGTTTCATAATACTCTGTAGCCTGACTTTGTAACCACTTATCATTATTTGGAGAGAGACTTGGGGACCACATGGATGTGCTCAGGGTTTAGTCCTGACTCTGTACACCGGGGTCCCTCTCAGTGATGCTCAGGGGACCTTTTGTGATAAATCAAACTGGGCTCAGCTGCATGCAAGGCGAGCGCCTCCCCCTCCCCTGCCCCCCCATGCTACGTCTCTGGAATACTTTGCTTCCCCTCCGTGCTGGGAAACCCGGAGCTCAGGCCCAGCTGTTTGTCCTGGAGTGGAATGACATGGCACGGCCTCCTCGCCTCCTTGTCTGGGTCTCCCCTTGGAAGAAAATTCCTCGAAGGGGGATTGCTGAGTCAAAGACACGCTCATTTGGAGGCGCCTGCAGCAGCCGCCTCGCCCACGCCGGGCTTGTGGTGGCACCTGGAGGGAGGGGGGAGAAAGGCGAGAAATTAGACCCACTGGGTTGGATCTTTCCAGAAACGGAGGAGGTGAGCTCAGCTTGGGAGAATGAGGTGGGCCGAGGAGAGGAATCGTGGAGGGAGGCGGGGAGGCTGCAGATGGCAGGACTTGGGGGGAGCCCCACCCGCCCACCCCCTCCCCGACAAGCTGAGTGTCTCGCCGGGTGGATGGGGCACACAGGGAGCGGAAGGCGAACCCAGAGCTGGAGTAGCAGGGCGGCAGGCCGAGCTCCCCCAAAACTGGGATGGGGCTTTGGGACGGGAACTCTGAGGTCCCAAGCCCCAGTGACCTTTCAATTCAGAGGGGACCTTCATGCGTGAGAGGCAAGAGGGACCCAGAAGTCAAAGCAGGCGCCCCTCGGAACAGCCACTCCATGACACTCCATGTCATTGCCGTGTCCACCCCCCCACACACCCCCAGAGTGTCCGTGTTCAGTGGCCAAGTAATCGGAAAAGCACAGAATTAATTAGGCACTGATGAGGCCTCTCTCTCCAGGACTTTCCCATCCTTCCACCATGCTGACAGGGCTGTGTGAGCGGCGGCGTTTCCCACACGTCCTTGGCCGGGAACCGCTTCTCACCAAGAACAGTTTGGAACAAGTGGTCCGTAGGACGTGTTCAGAAAAAAAAACGGCTTTGCTGAAAGCTGGGATTGGCCTGTGCAGTGTGCTGGATGGAGCTGGGGGGCGGGGGGCAGGCGGGGGAAGGAGACCAGGAATTCTGTTAGGATTAAAATCAACCCCTGGCGGGCTGGAGCCACAGCACAGCACTTACCCTGCTCGTGACAGACCCAGGTTTAGTCCTCAGCACCCCAAGGCCCCCACTCCCAGCCCTAGGCATGATCCCCTGAGCACAGAGCCAGGAGTCATCCCTGAGCACCGTCAGATTGTGGCCCCCAAACCCAAAAGGATCCATAATCCCTGGGGCCAGGGCCATGACTAAGAGGGCTGAGCTCCTGCTCTGCATGTGGGAGCTCTGGGCTGGAGCCCCACAACCAGGAGTGGCCTTGAGCACTATGGAAAGAGTAGCTCCCTAAGCACCACGGGGTGTGCCTTTTTCCAATAAAAATAATCTAATCCTAATCTGAGTAGGGGGTCTGGACTGAAGATACAGGGGATACGGCAGTTGCCTTTCATGTGCCCTATGGTCCCCGAGTACCTCCAGAAGTGATCCCCAAGTGAATAATAAGAGTCTGGACAATGGGTCCACCAAGACTGAGATTCTTCCTCCACACAATGGGTCCTCTTCCTGGCTGTCGTGGGGGGGGTGTCCCCCAACAGCTTGGGGTGGGAGATATTTCATTCTGTTTTCCATGCAGGTTGCAGAAAGGGTGAGGAGGGCCCAGGAATGGAGGGAGCATGGATGGATTTGTGGTGGGGAGGGGGCTTGTGTGGTCAGTGGCACTGTGCTTCGGGGGACAAACCGAGTCACAGCACCCCCTGGTGTTCCTGCACGGGGGGCGGGGGGTGGGCAGGATGTGGGCACCGTGTACTGGGGACCGGGCAGTGCCAAGCCCACCCCAATGAGAAAGGAAAGGGGGGACAGGTGGGGTGCAGAGGGATGAGGACTCCTGAGTCCCAGAGAGCTGGGCTGGACCCCTCAGCCCATCCCAGTGTAGACGCGGCTGCAGAGGAAGCGGGTTCTGGGGCAAACAACTCAACTGTCTTAATTACAGCCTCTCGGGCTGAACACTAGCTAGTCTGGACTTTAAATATAGCCTGGGCCCCAGAAGGGGACCGAAAGCTTTATTTTCCCTGACCCAATGGGCGGGTTTGGAAACCCGCGCTCTGGGAAGTTGGCGGGAGATAATCATCAAAGTATGTTCCTTGAAGTTCCCAGCAGCCAGCCTTGCCCTCGGGCCCTGGAGCCGGAGACCCCAGTGAGGCCCCAGGGAGGGCTGCGGTGTGGGGAGAGGATGAGCTCCAGGCATCCACGGGGACGGGGTGGGGGACTGAAGGGGGCTTCAGAGCCACTCCACATCAGGGTCTTTCCTTCTGCAGTCAGAGAAGGGCAGGGTGGTGGTCCCGGCTGCACAGCAACCCCACCGGCCAGAACAGACATCGGACATTCACAAGGGACGCCAGTCACCCTCTAGCATGGACATCGGCCGAGAGGGCCCGAGGGGCACAGCAACCGCGCCCCAACTCTGAGTCTGACATACACTGGCGGGTGAAGATGGGTTTGTGTGTGTGCCCACGTGCGTGTGTGCGTGTATGTGTGCACGTGTGTGCGTGTGTGTGCTTATGTGTATGTGAGTGCGCACATGTAAGTGTGGATGGGGCTAGAACCCAGGGCCACGCAGCCCAGGCACTGCACACAGCCAGGCACGGGGCAGGGCACATGCCTTTGGGGGCTTCCTCTGGCCGGAGCAGCTCTAATCCTGGGACTGGACGATGGGACGGAGGTAGAAAGGCCACAGCCATATCCCCCAGTCCAGGGTCTGCCTCTGCCCCCGTGACAGCAGCCCAGGGGCTTGATTCTGCAGGAACTAAAGAGGGAGGACAGGAAGAAGAGAGGGGGAGGGGAGAGAGGGGGAGGGAGAGCGGGAAAGAGTGTAGGGAGGGAGAAAGGGAGAGAAACCAGGGAAGGAGAAAAAGGGAGAGGGGGAGGGACAGAGGGAGGGACAGAGGCTGGGGTGGGGGTGGAAGACTCAGGTCATCACTGCCTCCTGCCTCCCCTCACCCCCCTGCAGGCTCAGCCCTCAGGGCCCCACAGTCCTCATGTTGACCTCCGTGCTCCCAACACCTCCTCTCTAGGCCGCCAGTACTGCCGGGCAGGACCTCCTTTCAGAGGCCAGCAAATGCCTGCGGCGTCCTGAGCTGGACGCTGACAGGAAACTGCCCCTCCCCAGGCCAACAAGCTGCCTGCAGCCCAGGGCAGCGTCCGGCCTGTGCCAGTCCCCGGGGCAGGAGTGAGGCGTGCTCCCTGCCCCCACCCCCAGTTCTGCTCTGCTCCCCCACTCTGCTGCGCCGCCCACCCCCACAGCAGCCCCCAGGCTGGCAGTACCAATGGTTTGGGGGCTGGGGATTGTTTTTTTGTTTGCTTGGGGGCCACACCTGGTGACCCTCCGGCCTGACTCCTGTTTCTGTGCTCAAGGATCACTCCTGGTGGGGCTCCGTGGGTGGGTTAGGGGGAACCATAGGTGGTCCCAGGGATCGAACCTGGGTCGGCCACATGCAAGAGCAGGCTTAAGGGTCTCTCTGCTCCCCTGCTGGCAGCTGCATCTCCAGGCACTGGTCCTTCGTCAGTGAGCACTTCACCAGAGCAGCAGAAACAGCAGGCTGAGAACGGAGCCTCCCTGGGCTGGGAAAGCCCCTCGCGCCCGGGAGTGCCGTGACACGGCCCCTGGAGGTGCCAACACTGGCACGCAGGTGGCTGGCACCTCACTCTCTCTCTCTCTCTCTCTCTCTCTCTCTCTCTCTCTCTCTCTCTCTCTCTCTCTCTCTCTCTCGCTCTCGCTCTCACTCTCTCCTTGGGGTCCCTCAGATCCTGGCATCCCTGGGATGCCACAACCCACAACCTGAGTTTTTGTCCCAATCAGACTCCTGCTCCCATTTCTTCCCTTTTTGGTTGCTGGGGTCGCAAAGAGGTAAAGTGTGTGGGGGGGTATGTGTGTGTGTGTATGTGTGTGTGCATGTGTGTGTGAGTGTGAGTATGTGTGTGTATGTGAGTGTGCACATGTGTGTGAGTATGTGTGCATGTGTGTATATGTGTGTATGAGTATGTGTGCATATGCGTGTGTGTATATGTGTATGTGTGTGTCTATGTGTGAGTGTGTATATGTGTATAAGTGTATGTGTGTGAATGTGTATATGTGTGTATGTGTGTGTGAGTGTGTTTGTATGTGTGTGAGTGTGTATATGTGTATAAGTGTGTATGTGTGTATATATGTGTGTATGTGTGTATGAGTGTGTTTGTATGTGTGTGTGAGTGTGTGTGTGGTGGTGGTGGTATTGCAGGTCTAGTTGTAGCACTGTGGCCTCTTTCCTTGTCATGCTCACACTCACCCAGCTCAGGGCGCTGGCCCAGCCTCAGCTACAGTGCTCGCATGTCCCTGGCCGAGGGGGGCTGGATTTCACACCCCCCAGAGAACAGAGCTGGACTTCTAGGCTCTGCACGTGGCCAGAACAGAGATGCAACTGGAGGCCTCACACTTGGAAGGCCAGGATGCTGTTAGCCACCAACCCGCTAACCCATCCTCCGGGTCCCTTCCTGACTTGGAGGATGTTTTGTTTGGGTCTTGACTTGGGGGCCACACCTGGCAACGCTCAGGGGTTACTCCTATTTCTAAGAATGACTCTTGGTGGTACTTGGAGGACCATTGGCAGTGCCGGGCATTGAACCTAGGTCGACTGCATGCAAGGCCTGAGCATCACCGGCTGCACCATTGCTCCGTCCCCCTGAGTATTTGGGACATACCAGGTGGACCAGGAGACTTTAGCTCCCTCCGACCACTGCCATCTATGCATCTCTCTGTCCGAAAATACTCTGTAGTGCAGAGTCGCTGACACAGAGTCAGACCCCTCGAAGGCAGGGGGGTCGGCCTGGGAGATGGGAAGGGCGGAGGAAAATTCTTTCCTGCCTCTATCAAGCCAGAGAGTGCGGATTCCTGTCTAATAATCAATTACCTTCCAATCAGTCACAGCCTCTGTTCGCCAGCCACGCTTCTCTGTCTTTCTCCCTTCGTCCGCTGACCAGAACAAACCAGGTTTAATGTGGACATAATGAGCTCGGGCTTGCAAAGGGCTTGGCTTGTATGAGGCTTCACAAATGCTTCGGATTACAGGCTCATTCAAACAAATGAGGCGAGTGGTCGATGCATTCCAGACATAGGTAAATGAGGGAACCCCGGGTCCCGGAGCAGTGCTGGTGAGCAGGAAGTCCAGAGGCCAGGAAAGAAAAGAAACCTTTTGGGACAGGGAAAGGCTGTGAGCTCCAGAGCTGAGATGTCAGCAGAAGGCAGGGTGCCAGCCCCTCCCGATGTGGATGCAGCAAAAGCTGGCCTGGGGTTCCCTTCCTGCTGGCCGGCTAAGCCCGGGACCCGTCCTGATTAATCCCCACTTGCTACCTCTTGCCAAGGTGGGGTGGGTGTGGGGGTCTAAGGATGAGCCAGGCTCGGACCCCCGCTGAGCGCTTTCCTGCAAGGAGGGTGTCCGTGGGCTGGATTTATGTCTTCCCAGATTCTCAGTAAGGCTATAAACAGTAACGTGATGAAATGGACCTTGGAGCCAGAGCAGGGAGGAGGCCTGTCCCCGGGGAGCAGGGGGAGAGGAGCCCCAGGGCGCGGAGAGAACTGCAGCCAGCCAGGAAGGCGTTTGTGCTCCAAGGACGGATGAAGGCAGAGTCCTCAGGGCCGCCCCTAGCCCACAGGGTCCTGGCCGAGCGCCCAGCGGCTGGAGGGTGAAGCTGGGGTCAGACAGAGCAGGAATGGTGACCTTTGCAACTGGACAGACAGACTAGGAAAGTGGCTGGGCAAAAGGCTCATTTCTTTCATGGGGGCACACCTGGCTCTTTCGGGTGGACTCTCAGTTCTGTGCTCAGGGGTCCCTCCCTGCCATGGGGTCTCTGCAGTTCAGCAGCCTGTGATGGGTCTGGAGTGATTTCCCCACGCAGGGTAATTTTTTAATTTTGTCTTTTTTCCTGCTTGGGGACCACACCCAGCAGTGCTCAGGAGACACTCCTGGCTCAACACTCAGGCGTCACTCCTGGCAGTGCTCAGGGGACCATCTGCAGTGCTGGGGTGGCTTCGAGACGCCCTCGCTTGCTGACTGTTGCTTCAAGCAAAGAGACTGATTTCTCAGAGCCTCTGGAGGGGCCCCTCCATCGCCCCAGCCTTCCTGCAGCGCTGGGACCCACCTCCTGCAAGGCTTGCTCACGCGCTCGCTCATGTATGCACACACGTGTATGCACACACATCTACAAACACAAGGTGCATTTGTACATGCACTGTACACCTCTATGCATGCATGTGCACACCTGTGTGTTTGCATTCATAAGAGCACTGTAGATTTGGCAGCTGCCATCTGGAGTCTGTGTTATATATATATATATATGTATATATATATATATATATATATATGTTGAATCACTGTGAGATACAGTTACAAAGCTTTCAGGACTGAATTTCAGTCATACAATGATCGAACACCCATCCCTCCACCAGTGCGCATTTTCCAACACCAATGTTCCCAGTATCCTTCCTGCCACCCCACCCCACCCCACACCCTGCCTCTGTGGCAGGCACCTTCTTTTTTATTCTGTCTACTTTGGGCATCATGGTTTGCAATACAGACACTGAGAGGTGTGTATTTTGTGTTTGGGTGGTTTTTGGGACAGGGGACACACCTATCGGTGCCCACAGCTTACTCCTGACTGTGCTTAGGGATCTCTCCTGGAGGGCTCAGAAGACCATATGGGGTCCCAGGGCTCAAGCCTGGGTCAGCAGCATGCAAGGCAAGCCCCCCACCCCTGCACTGTAGCTCAGCCGCCCTGTGTGTTTCTTTTCTTTTTCTTTTTTTAAATGAATCACCATGAGAGACGCAGTTACAAAGTTGTTCATAAATGGGTTTCAGTTATACAATGTTCCAACTCCCATCCCTTCACCAGTGCACATTTCCCACCACCAATGACCCCAGTTTCCTTCCCACCACCTTTCGCCCAGCCTCCAGTCTGTATAGTATAGCAGGCACTCTCTCTCTCTCTCTCTCTCTCTCTCTCTCTCTCTCTCTCTCTCTCTCTCTCTCTCTCTCTCTCTCTCTCTCTCTCCCCTCCTTTCCCCCTCCCTTTAAGCATTGTGGTTTACCATAAAAGTACTGAAAGGTTATCATGGGGGAGTGGGGAGGGCAGTCAGGACAGAGAAGGGACCGCTATGACAATAGTTGGAAATGATCCCTCTGGACAATAACCCAGTGATGGAAGGTCAAGGGCTACACACGATAACCTTTGTGTGTTTTGTGATTTTTAAATTTTTTATTTTTGCTTTTTGGGTCACACCCAGCGATGTACAGTGGTTACTCCTGGCTCTGCACTCAGGAATTACTCTTGGTGGTGCTCAGGGGACCATATGGGATGCTGGGAACCCGGGCTGCAGCATCAGGGGTTGGAGGTGGGCATTGAACCCACAGGGCTCATGCCATTGACTGTGCCAGACCCCTGGCCCTGGGGTTTGTGTGGAGAGATTCGGAGGTGCGGCCGCGAGCTGCTCAGGCTTCAGCCAGACAGGACGGTGTCCCACGACACACACACATCCACTTTCTGGGCGCCTGCAGAAGTGGAAGTAATTTCCCAGCTCGTGTGTCCCTCTGGCTGGGGCAGAGCCCAGTGCACAACCCTCTTTCACATACCATCTGCAGTGGACGCTGGTTCCTCTCCCCAGGGTTCCCACAGGAGAGGTCACTCCTTCCGGCCGGTGTGCACTGGAGACTTTGGCGAAAGCAGAAATCCAGCCAGCGCTGGGTTCCACAGTCCCCGGGACTCAGGGACTGAGCTGCGGGTGCTGTGCTGGGCACTCAGAGGGTGGACGGAGGGCCTGGCCCTGTTCTGGGAGCCCCCGTGAGACGGCTGAGCAAGGAGTAGCAGTGGAGGCACAGGGCTTTAATCTGGGGGACCCACGGTCGGTTCCTACTGGATCCGTTCCCAGGGCTTGGAGTCTGTCTCCAGGCGCAGACCCCTGGGTGGGAGGTGGCCTTTTGCCTCTCAGGGCACCTCTGGGTCCTGTCGAGAGCTCTGAAGCTCCATCCTGCTGAGTCTCAGGCCCCCCCCAGTTGCGTGCTGGGCAGCAGGTAGGGTGGCTGGGCAGATGTTCCTGGCAAGGACAGGCCTTCTGGCACCTAAACAGCAAACAAGGGAGGCGTCTCTACCTGCATGGCAGCACAGCAAAGTAAATAGATGAAAGGGAAACAAAGGAAAACAAACGTGCAGCTTCTGCTACTTCTGTCTTTTTTTTTGCCGGGGGTGGGGGGGGGGGGTGGGGGCGGGCGGCGCTGCACCTGGCTACATTCAGGACTTTCTCCTGGCTCTTCTCAGGGATCGCTCCTGGTGGATTCAAGGGAAGGGACCACATTAGGGATGGAACCCACATTAGGGATGGAACCCAGGGCTGCAGTGCAGGGTAAACGCCCTCCCCGCTGGGCTACGCTCTGCCCCTGCAGAGTTTTTTTTCTAATGCTATTGGCTTAAAACCCTTTTCTTCTTCTTTTATTTGGACAAATGCCCCAAGCACATCAAATCAGGAGTTGAAACTGGTCTGGGCACCGCATGGAGAAGTAGATGTCAGGGAGCAGGGTCTGGGGTGTTGGGTGGGATCGTGGCCCCGGACTCCCCGAGACAGTGCTCCCCAGGCAATGTAGGGGGGCTGTGAAGAGTAGCGCCCTAGTCCCTAACGTGTCTCACCACCCTCCTGGGAGGAAGATCAGGACCCCCAGGTGTGGGACCCCACTGCCCCCTCCTTCTTATTCCCTCCATTACTGAGACCCCGGGGCAGGCAGGCACCAGCTGGGGCATGATTAGGACGTGGGGCCGGGAGCGGGGCTGGGCCCCCCAGGGGTCTGACAGCCCTCGCTCACTCCTTCACAGTGAGGTCGGCTGGCGGCGACGGAGATGTCTTATGTGCCGCAGAGGAGGAGCTGGCTGACGAGGACATGGCCTTCCCGGGGGCGCAAGCAGGTAAGGGATGAGGGGGCCCTGGTTTTCCCTCCGGGCTCAGGCTCCGCCCCTCCAGGCCCTTCCACCACGGCCTGTGCTTTTCCTAGTCCCTGAACCTTGGCCCCTGGCTGCCTCCTTCTCTAGGTAGAGGACCCCATGGCTGGGTTTCCAGAAGCAAGAGTGGGGGTGGGGGGCAAACGACGGGCTTTCCCCAAGGGCTTCACTTCTAGTCTCAGGGGTCGGGGAGCAGCAGTAGAGCTCGTGCCTCAAGGGCATGGCCTGGGCTTAGCACCACATACATACATGCTTGAACACACACATGCATACATAAGGCATGTGCACATACACACATGCTTGCATACATGCACGCACACATGCACATGTACACATAGATGCACACACAAGACGTGTACATATGTGCTCACACCCATGCATACAAAGACATGTACACATATGCATGTACTTGCACACATGTATGCACACACTCGTGTGCACATACATTCAGACACAAGGCATGCACACATACACATGTGCTCATGCATATGTATGCACATACATGCACACACAGAGCTGCATACACATACACATGCACATACATGCATACACATACACAGTGCTCATGCAGACACATGCACATACATGCATGTACACAGACATATACACACATATGCAAACACACACAATAAAAAATCGAGTCTCGGGCAAAGCAGGAGTGAAAGAGGAATGCAAGAGCTTCAAGGCTCAGACCCAGAGAGTCTCCCCGCTGCTCAGCCAGAGGGTGAGGTGGGCTGGTGCCCACCAGTGAGGACAGAGGAGGGTCTCAAAGAGTCGTGGTCCAGCCCTGGATTCTCGGAACTCACCGGTCCCCTCTGTTCCCAAAAGGTGAGTGCTTGGGGCCACGTGGAGAGAGTCTGGGGGTGTCCGGCATCAAGGCCCAGCCCCAGCTTCCAGCCACTGGCCTGAGCCCTGCCCTCCTCTGCCCCCACAGGCCGGCTGGGCCCGCACTGCAGCCGCTGCCAGCGAAACCTGTCCCTGCACACATCCGTGCGGATTCTGTACCTCTTCCTGGCCCTGCTCCTGGTGGCCGTGGCCGTGCTGGCCTCGCTGGGTGAGTGTGGCCCCCACTGCCCCTCTGTCCACTCTCCCGGCCCTGCTCCTGGCTCTGCCCCCGGCCCTCTGAGCCTCGAAGTCTCCAAACAACGTCCTCCTGGCTCAGAAACCATCCCGTGCCCAGCAGCGAGAGTGCAGTGGGGAGGTGTTTGCCTGGAAGGAAGCTGGCCTGGGTTCGATCCCTGGCACCCCGCGTGGTTATCCCGAGCTGTGCCAGCTAGGTGGCTTCTAAATCTTGGATCAATCATGAGCAAGCAAGGGGGGCCCTCTCCTGGGGTCTCCAGCATGTGCCCTGGACCCAGATGCGTCCGGGGTACACCCCTGTAACCTCCAGTTCAGAAGCACTTTTGGAGAAATATCTCTGCTGCCTGCCCTCCAGCCCCCAGAATGGAATGAATTTAGATGTGTGTGTGTGTGTGTGTGTATGTGTGTGTGTGTGTGTGTGTTGTGTTGGAAACCATGCCCAGGTGCGTGAAGGGAGGAGTGGAGGTTCACACCCCCAGTGCTGGGGAAATCGTGGGGCATTGAGGGTTACAATGCTGCCATCCTTTGCACTATCTCCCGGCCCCTGAAGTCGGTCTGTTTCACAGGACGACATGTATGTTAATTAAGCCACAGCCCAGTCTGAGTCACGGTGGTAGGCGGGTGGTGTAGCTGTGTCACCTCCCAGGGGAGCCACTGGAAATCTAGGGCTGAGGTCCCAGGATTTCTGAGGCAATTTCTCAGCAACCCCCTTCTGGGGTCTTGGTGAATATTTTTCAAAGCATGGGGGGCTTTGTTCATGCACCCCCTGCCTCCGGCGGGCTCCGGGGGTCCCTGCAGTGCAGGTGAGGGTGTGAGACGTTGGGGGGAAACGCCTGGTGCCCCCGGCCGCCCTCTGCTCCTCTAGGGCACATGGAGAGAAGGGACCAGGCGTCTCCTTACTCGTCCTGCCCAGCTCTGCCCAGTTCTGCCCCACCAGGCTCTGAGCCATCCTGGCCTCGCCCCTGAGGGAAGCCTAGGGTCTGTGTTTTAACGGGCGAGAAGTCAGACAGGACTGGAAGCAGGAAGAGGGCCGCTCCCATACTGATTTGGGCCCTTTCCAGAACACTCAGGGCCCCCTGGAAATCTGCCTTCTGCCAGGGAACACAAAGTGCCCCCCGGCCCCAGGTACCCAGGTGCCCCCCTGGATTGCGCCGACCACCCCTGGCATCAGTCACTCTGGAAAACACAGAAGATGTTGAGCCACCGTGTCTCCAGGTGCCCTCCCAAGATACCCCGAGAACAAACTCCCTGCTCCGAGGGGCTCCTGACCCCTGTCTCCTGGGGACACATGGTTAGTCACTAGCTTTCTGGATGTGAAGACAAGAGGCTGGGGAGATGGTACAGGAGTTCAGGCACTTGACTTACACACGGCCGACTCAGGTTCTATCCTTGGCGTCACCCAGGGTCCCCTGAGCCCTGCCAGGAGTGATTCCTGAGCACAGAGCCAGGAGAGAGCCCTGAGCACTGCCGGGTGTGGCCCTGAAAACAAAACAAAACAAAAAAAACAACCACCACAATAAAGAGGTCAACCTGTTTGTGATTTGAAAACACTCTCGTCCGGTGGTTTCAGCCCTTTCCCGCTGGCGAAGAATCACAGCTGGACCAGCCAGTTAGTCGTCAATACCTTCTTAGTGCCCTAATGCATCTCCCAGCGCTGATGAAGCCAGCGCGGGCCAAGCACGCCCGTGCATGCCAAGGAGCCGGAAACAGGCTGAGTGAGTCACTGACATTCCCCATCCCAGGGCGAGGCCCGTGCTCTTGTCTGCACATCAGGGACCCGCACCAGAGTTCTCCTTCCCCCAGATCATCACCTCTGTGTAGGACCCGGACTTTTTTTTTTTCTAGAAGCTTCTCTGGGCCACCCTTCCCCCATCAGGTACCACCAACATTGAAGACCAGCGGTTTCAAGAAGGCTTCCAGTGCCTCTCCCCTGTTTGGCTACCCCGTCTGCTCATTCGCGTCACAGGGCTGGGCCTCCCAGAGCCAGCAGAATCCTGGCTCGGAGAAGGAGCAGCTGCGGTGAGGAAGGTGGAGGGAGCCTGGTCAGTCCTGCGGGGACCTTAGCGCCCAGCTCCTGGGGTCACTGGCGCCGAGCTCCAGGCACCCCAGACTTGAGCTCAGCGAAGAGTGAACACTGGTGGCCGAGGGTCCACGCAAGTCCATAGGCCAAAGCCCGTCCTACCCCCGGCAGAGGAGCAAAAACACGCTTCAGTCTCAGAGAGAAGAGCTTTGGCACGTGTCCCCCGACATCAGGGTGGGGAAATACCCACAGGGCCGTTTGGGTGTTTATAAAGGTATTCATGGGCCACGTACCAAGGAGGCAGACAAGCACACACGTGTCCCATCATGCCCCAGGGCCACATGCCATGATTTCCCACATGCTGGACATTTCCCAGCCCTGCTCCAAGGCCAAGCACTGCCCTGCACCTCGGCATGAGCTGCTGAGTTAAAGGTCAGCCTTGTCCTGGCCTCCATCCGGGGCAGGGCGGAGCTGAAGGTTCCTGGGAAGAGCTGGCTGGTGGAAGGGTGCAGATTTACAGGCCGCACACGGTCGTGTTCCGACCAAAAGCAGTCAGAGCTGCCCCATAAATGCACAAGTGGGGCTGTGTTCCCGGAAACGGGCCCAGGGCCCAGGCTTCAGCCCCGCGCGCTGTATGCGTCACTGGCACAGAACTACTGAGAAAGCATCTGAAACCAGCTGGACTCATGGATGGGGGCGAAAAGAGATACACCAGGTGGATTCAAGGGTAGATGAAAAGATAAAATGGGGGGGCTGGGAAGATAGTGTAGCAGGAAGGCATTTGCCTCACCCGGGACCCTGATTTGGTCCGTGGCATCACATAGTGTCCCCTGAACATGCTCAGGAGTGAGCCCTGGCATAGCTGGGTGTGGCCCAGAAACCGAACAAATCAAAGATAAAATGGGCAGACAGCTGTACATAAGTAAGTAAATATTCATAGACGGAGAAATAAATAGACGAGAAAATAGCTGACAGATGTATGATAAATATTCATGAGCATAAATGTGCATTGTCGAGTGGTGGTATTGGCACCCATGTTCACTAAGTGTTCTGTTTGGAAAAAATGTTTAAAGAACTGTTCTTTCCTAAAATTCATAACTTTTTTTCTTTTTGGAGGGTGTTTGGACCACACCCGGCAGTGCTCAGGGCTTCATTCCGGCTCTGTGCTCAGAGGTCACTCCTGGTGGGTCTCAGGGGAGCCCAGTGCCAGGGCTGGAATTGCGTCAGCCACGTGCAAAGCAAGTGCCTTCCCTGCTGCATTGTCTCTCGGGCCCAACTTAACGGTTTTGTTTGTTTGTTTGTTTGCTTTTGGGGTCACACCCAGCGACACTCAGAGGTTACTCCTGGCAGTGTTCAGGGGACTATATGGGGTGCCAAGGATTGAACCCAGGTTGGCCGCATATAAAGCAAACGTCCTCCCCGCTCTGGCCCAACTTATGCTCTAACAGCAGCACCAACGTGTTATTGTTTAGACTGGCAGTTCTGCCTCCAGAGCACCACCGGGATCCCTCCACCAAAGTCCCAGGACCCCCCACCCACCCCCAAGCCTTCTCCTTACTCCTCCCACCCTCCCACTCCCTCTGTCTCTCACCAAGCCTAGGAGTTCGCTATGTTGACAATTTTCTTCTTAATCATTGAATGTTGGAGAAGGAAAAAGAAACAAAAATTTCCTCTATACTAACAATATATATATGTATATATATAATATATATATGTGTGTGTGTGTGTGTGTGTGTGTGTGTGTGTGTGTGTGTGTGTGTGTATGTATTGAGTATTTGGTGGGAGGGGGACATTAGGGGACCCTCCTAAGTGAATTCTAGGTCAAGGAGGATGAGGATTCTTTGCAAGAGCCTGAAAAAATGGTCCTGTTCTCGTACCTGCAGTGTTGGGGTCTCGGGGACCACACCTGGCCTTGTTGAGGTCTCCGGGGTTACACCTGGCAGTGTTGGGGTCTCAGGAGCCACAACTGGCCTTGTTGGGGTCTCTGGGGTCACACCTGGAAGTGTTGGGGTCTCCGGGACCACACCTGGCTGGCTATGTTGGGGTCTCCCGGACCACACCTGGCAGTGTTGGGGTCTCTAGGGCTACACCTGGCAGTGTTGGGGTCTCGGGGCCATACCTGACTGTATTGGGGTCTCAGGGGCCACACCTGACTGTGTTGGGGTCTCAGGGGCTGCATTCAGCTCTGCTCTGAGGACTACTCAGAATCAGTCAGAGCAGCTGCACACATAACCAAGGGCCCTAACTGTGCACTGTCTCCCTGGCCTCTACATGCCTGCATGTGTTGGCACCCATCCATCCATCCATCCATCCATCCATCCATCCATCCATCCATCCATCCATCCATCCATCCATCGTCTGTCCGTCCATTCAGGAGAGCTCTAAAGAGATCTCTCTGGAGCCACAGGGAGGGGGTGACCCAATGGTCTCAGGAGCTTAAGGCACCAACACTGGCCATATGGAACCTCTCCCTGACCACAGTGGGAAGCTAGCTTGGGGGCGCAGAGGAAAACGCCCCTCAGCGAGCCTCTGGCCGCCCTGTGTCTCACTTCTGTCCCCTGCAGTCTTCAGGAAAGTGGACTCTCTCTCAGAAGATGTCTCACTGGCGCAGGCCGTGTACGACAAGAAGCTCCTGTCCGTGCAAGAGAGTCTCCAGGGCCTGGGTATGTGTCCGGGCCAGTGGCCAAAGGGAGGCTCCTGGCAGCTGGGGTGTGGGGAGGGGCCTCTGTGACCTGGTCCAGCAGGAAGTGGCTGGGGGCCTGGGGAGTCCCGGGGGCCAGGCTGGCTGTTCACCAGTAGCCTCCAGGCAGCGCACGAAGACCAAGGCAGCCAGTGGCCAAGAAAGCCTTAGGGGCAGGAAATCTATGTTTGTAGGGGTCCCCCCAGCTGTGCTCGGGGACCACGGGGGCGTGGTCGGGGGAGAGTGGGGATCAAACTCAGGGCCTCCCACTTTAGCTATCTCTCTGATCCTGAAATGATTTACTTGGGGTGACGCCCAGTGGTGCTTGGGGATCTACGAGGTGCTGGGGATCAAATTAAGGCACCACCATTTGAACCCTGGTTTGGTTCAAAGAAGAAATTGGTGGGCCAGAGCAATAGAACAGTGGATAGGGCATTTGCCTTGCATGTGGCCAACCCAAGCTCAATCCCATCTAGTCCTCTGAGCACAGCCTGGAGGAATTCCTGAACACAGAGCCAGGAGTAAGTCCTGGGCATTGCCGGGTGTGACCCAACTCACCCCCCAGAAGAAAGAAGAAAAATAAATTGGGTTCTAGCGAAAAGTGGCTGGTGCTGGCTGGTCCCTTCTCTGCCTCATCACTTCTTAGTCCCAGCGAGGGAAGACCCACTTCTTCCTCCCTATGCTATGGTGAGAAGCTCAAATTAGTAAACAGACAGAAAAATACGGGTGCTGTGCTCAGGGCTGTGCTCAGGGCTCAGCCCTGGTGAGGCTTGGGGGCCCTAGGGGATCCCAGAATGGAACCCTGGTCAGTCGCATGCAAAGTAACAAGTAACTTTACCTGCTGCACTTCCACTCTGGCCCTGGGAAAGGAATCGATAAAGGAGGAACCTCACAGTGGGAAGGGCACTTGGCTTGCATGCGACTGAGCCGGATTCGATCCCTGGCATCCCTTATGATCTCCCGAGCAATGGTAGGAGTGATCTCTGATGCAGAGCCAGTGGTGACCCCTGAGCACCACCAGGCATGGTCCCAAAGCCAAGAAATATATACATACGTTTGTAAAGTGTCAAGGGGAGGTTCTCCGCAACCTTGGGAAAATTGTGGAGAATGTCTCAGGAATCTTGTGGCAAGAGGGACAAAGCATCCTGACTCCTGCCTCTCGGGGGATGGAAAGATATTTGGTGGGTGGAGGCTGGGCAGTGCTCGGGCTGAGCACAGGCCTTGCATGCTGGGGGCCAGGCTCCGTCTCCATCCCCCCCCCCCCGTGGTCCCCTGATCACTGCTGGGAGTGAGCCCCAGCACGGCCGCCTGTGCCCCCCAAAGAAATATACAAAGTGGTTGGTACAAATACTTGAGGTGGCCAAGCTGTTTGGGGAGGGAGCTCCCTGCAGGACAGAGGGCAGACGTGGAGCAGGGGTCCACTTGGCACCCGCTGCGCTCTGGAACTGCGTGTTCTAGGGGGCGGCCGGTGGTGCTCAGGGGCTACTCCTGGCTCTGTGTTCAGGGGTCACTCCTGGTGGGGCTCAGGGGACCATACTTGGTGCTGGGGATGGAACCTGGGTGGAGGCAGCTGTGGCCACCAGCCAGGCGAGCGCCTTCACCTTCACGCTAAGACCCACGTGCTGGCCAGTTGCCACATGTACCACTAAGCACCTCCTCGTCCTTGTGTGCCTGACTCAGAACGTTGCTCCCTTTCTCCTCAAGATCTGCAGGGCCCTGGCAACTGCTCTTTCTGCCAGGAGGCCGGTCAGCTGGGCCAGGAGATCCGGAAGCTGCAGGAGGAGCTGGAGGGTCTCCAGAAGCTGCTCCTGGCCCAGGAGGCCCAGCTGGGCCAGACGTCCCAGACCCACGAGCTCCTGTCCTCCACCAGCGCTCAGATCTCGCAGGAGATGGGCAGCTGCACCTTCTCCGTCCAGCAGGTCAACCAGTCCCTGGGGGTCTTCCTGGGCCAGGTGAGAGGCTGGCGGGCCACCACCACGGGCCTGGACCTCTCCCTGAAGGACCTCGCGCAGGAGAGCTACGACGTCAGGGCAGCCCTGCAGCAGATCAACTTCACGGCCGGGCAGACGTCCGAGTGGATCCACGGCCTGGGCCGGAAGACGGACGAGGAGAGCCTGACGCTGCAGAGGATGGTCACGGACTGGCAGAACTACACGCGGCTCTTCAGCAGCCTGCGGGCCACGTCGGCCAAGACGGGGGAAGCCGTGAAGAGCATCCAGGCGGCCCTGGGCGCGTCCTCACAACGCATCGGCCAGAACTCGGAGAGCGTCCACGACCTGGCGCTGCAGGTGACTGGGCTGCAGCTGCAGCTGGACAACATCTCCTCCTGCCTGGACGACCACGAGGAGAACATGCACGACCTGGAGTACCACGCGCGCTACGCGCAGAACCGCACGGCCGAGCGCTTCGAGACGCTGGAGGGCCGCATGGCCTCGCACGAGACCGAGATCGGCACCATCTTCGCCAACATCAACGCCACCGACAGCCACGTGCACAGCATGCTCAAGTACCTGGACGACGTGCGTCTGTCCTGCACGCTGGGCTTCCACGCCCACGCCGAGGAGCTCTACTACCTGAACAAGTCCGTGGCCCTCATGCTGGGCGCCACCAGCCTGCTCCGCGAGCGCCTGGGCCTGCTCAGCGTGCGCCTCGACTTCGACGTCCGCAACCTGTCCCTGGTCATGGAGGAGATGAAGGCCGTGGACACGCGGCACGGGGAACTCCTCCGCAACGTCACCATCCTACGAGGTGAGAGCCGGAGGGGGGCAAGGCGAGGGGGTGTGCCAGGCATCCTTGCTTAGCGCCCGCCTCCCTGCACGGAGGCCAGCAGGAGACCACCATATCGGGCGGGGCTCGGGGCTGACTCCTGGCTCTGTGCTCAGGGCTCAGTCCCGGTGGGCTCCGGGGGACCCTAGAGGATGCTGGGGGCAGATCCCAGGTGGGCCGTGTGCACGGCAAGCACCCTCCCCGCTGTGCTGTCTCCAGTGCCTTGGTCTGGTCTGGGGCCCACAGCTGGTGGTGCTCAGAGCTGGCTCCTCACTCCCAGGGATCACTCCTGCTAGTGCTTGGGGGGGGGGACTCTAGGAGGTGTTGGGGATCGAACCCGAGTCAGTCGCGTGCAAGGCAAGCACCCACCCCAAAGCATTATCTCTTCGGCCCAAGATGAGGGTGCAGAGTCACATCCGGGAATAATATCAGTCCGTTCACGGCCGACTCGGATTGGTTTTTTAATTCTTGACACTCTATGGGCACTAATGCCATGTGGCAGGGTTGCCAGAGCACTGCTGTAGCCGGATTCAGGCTGAAGTCCTGGCGAGGAGTGCCCGGCCACCAGACAGAGTTCGCATACGGTCGCCCTTGAACCACACAGGGTGCAGCTGGAAGGGCCCCTGGAGACACAGTTTTTATTTTTTTCTTTCCCATATAGACCCAGGTATAGTGACCATCTGCTCCTGCAAATGGGATTTCTCTCCTTTTTCAAGATCAATGATTTTATTTATATAATTAATTAATTTTGGTTTGGGGGCCACACTGGGAGGTGCTCAAGGGTTACTCCTGGCTCTGTGCTCTGGGATCACTCCTGGCTCTGTGCTCAGGGCTCACTCCTGGATCTGTGCTCAGGGCTCACTCCTACCTCAGTGTTCAGGGTTGGCTCCTGGCTCTGTGCTCAGGGCTCACTCCTGGATCTGTGCTCAGGGCTCACTCCTACCTCAGTGTTCAGGGTTGGCTCCTGGCTCTGTGCTCAGGGCTCACTCCTGGCTCTGTGCTCAGTGCTCACTCCTGCCTCAGTGTTCAGGGTTGACTCCTGGCTCTGTGCTCAGGGATGACTCCTGGCTCTGTGCTCTGGGCTCACTCCTAGCTCTGTGCTCAGAGATCACTCCTGGCAATTCCTGTGGTGCCAGGGATCCAACGCAGATCTGCCATGTGCAAGGCAACACCCTAACTGCTGTACTCTCTCTCTCTGATTTTAATTTTTTATTCTCCTTTTTTTTTTTATTCTTTTTGGGTCGCACCCGGCGATGCACAGGGGTTACTCCTGGCTCTGCACTCAGGAATCACTCCTGGCGGTGCTCAGGGGACCATATGGGATGCTGGGATTTGAACCCGGGTCAGCCACGTGCAAGGCAAACGCCCTACCTGCTGTGCTATCGCTCCAGCCCCCTCTCCTTACTTTTTAATTTATTTTATCACCAGCCCAGTGGAACTCAGTGGCTGCTCCTAGCTCATTGCTCAGGAGTGGGGCTATGTGGTGCTGGGGCTCAAATCCAGACCCTGAGTGCCCGGAGGAAGCCAGATCACAGCCATGGCGGGCTGTCCCCACCCCTGGGAGGCCAGTGGTGCAGGCATCCCCCTTTCCACCCTGAGCCGCTCCCCTTTGTGGGGCACGCACTGGCCCTGATGGAGCTGACCCTCTGGTGCCCACTTTAGGCAGTAACAGA
This sequence comes from Sorex araneus, assembly GCF_027595985.1. NCBI lineage: Eukaryota > Metazoa > Chordata > Mammalia > Eulipotyphla > Soricidae > Sorex > Sorex araneus. Next base: position 301,795,424 of record NC_073302.1, on the reverse strand, counting down.
GACATTCGCCAACACTGTTGCTTAGCACAGCCCAGGGGGGTGGGGGCGAGCAGAGCCAGGGATGCTCTGGGGTGGGCACGCAGCCTGGCACCACAGCCCTGGGCCCGAACCCCACAGGGCACGACCTCCCCAGCACCCTGGGCTGTAACCTTGGGGGTTCCCACACTGCTAAGGGAGAGGGAACTAGCACAGGGGGAACGGCCCGGCGGGCTCAGCCGGGATCACTCTGCGGTCCTGAGGCCGGGGACGTTAGCCCCTGCATCCACGCCTGATGACACAGGACCCGAGCAGCCCAGGCCTGTCTCTGACCCGCTGCCTCGGACCCCGGAGCTCGCACGTCCCTAACCCGCTGCCCCCCTGGACTGACCCCGTCTCCTCTCCCCGCAGGTGTCCCCGGGCCTCCAGGACCAAGAGGACTCAAGGGTGACGTGGGCGTGAAGGGACCCGCCGGTGGCAGAGGACCCAAAGGAGACCCAGGCAGCTTGGGGCCCCCCGGGCTGCAGGGGCCACAGGGACAGCCGGGGGACCCTGGACCTGTGGGGGAGCGAGGGCCCGGGGGCCCGCGAGGTTTCCCCGGCCTCAAGGGCTCGAAGGGCAGCTTTGGAGCAGGGGGACCCAGAGGGCAGCCGGGTCCCAAGGGGGATGTGGGACCCCCTGGCCCACAGGGGCCCCCTGGGCCTCCCGGGGCCCCTGGGCCTCAGGGAAAGCCGGGCATGGCCGGGAAGATGGGGCGGCCGGGCTACCCTGGGCCCATGGGGCCAAAGGGGGACCCAGGCATCCAGGGCTACCCCGGGCCTGCGGGGTCCCCAGGGCCTCCGGGAGGCCAGAGCGGCTACTGAGGAGGGAGGGGCGGGCCCGGTGGGGGCTGCTGGTGCCCAGAGCTGTCGGGGGTCCCCCAGGCCTGTCCCCACCCCTTGGGTCTCCCGGGATGAAGCACATTTCCAGAGGCCACTGGGTGTCCCCTGGCAGGCAGGAGGAGAGGGCAGGGACCCCCTTCCAGTGATGGAGCCCGCCAGGGGGCGCTACCTCTGGGAGGCCCAGCCTCTCTCCCACTTTCAGGGTGGCCAAGCACCCTCAACCTGCTGCAAAGCTTCTCCTGGGCTTTGCCGGTGTGGGGCTCGTGGACACACACCTTGGGACCTGAGCCGGGAAAGAGGACGCCCTGTCTCAGCCCCTCAAGCAACACCCCTCACCTCCCCCATCTCTCAGGGGCATCCACGAAGGGGTCCGAGCAGGAACATTCTGGAACATTCTGGAACATTCTGCCTCAGAGCTGCCTGGCTGGGAAGCAGAGGAGCCCCCCTCAGAGGTCACAGGGCAGGGCAGGCAGGAGGAGGTGGGGACTCAGCACGGCCGCCTGGGAGGGTGGAGCGGCTGGCCCCCCGATACACTGGCCACCCCAGGCCCCGAGAAGCCTTGGGGTATCCTGTCCCCGCCACCCTCTGCTCTGGGGCAGGCGTGCAGCTGGCTTGCGCGCCCCCGGCCTTGTAGCTCGTCCCCGCGTGCTGCTGAGACGCGATTAGCACCTCAATAAAGGGCTGTTTCTAGGAGGGACGTGTCTGCTGGTCCTTTAGGCCGGGCCCCAGGGGCATGATTCTGGGGCCTGCTCCCCTCTGGCCCCCTGTCCTCTTGTGTGAGGACCCCGTGCTCAGCAGCGGCTCTTGGGGGCGGGGGAGGGGTGGTCGCGCCAAGAGAGCCAGGGTACTGCTGAGATGCTCAGTCCTCTTGGCCCCGGGCTCAAACGGGAAGGTGGGTCAGGCAGGCTGGAGGCTTCCTCCCTCTTCCTCTTCTTACCCGGCGGTGCTCAGGGCCAACTCCTGGCTCTGACCGTGACCGAGCAGAAGCCGGGCCTTCCTCCAGCACCCCGCAGCACCTCCACCCTGCCCTGTGCAGGCACATGATGCCCGCCTGCCCTCTGGCCGCACCCCAAGGCGAGCATGGGGTGACAGGAAGGAGGCCGGTGCCAGTCAACTCTTGTCGTCTACATGGTGGTCCTCAGGGGGCAAGATGGGGAGCCCACTAACCCCACCTGCTAACCCAGTCACCCCCAAGGGTCCCACCTCCTAATCCCTAGCCTGTCAGGTTGGGGTTTGACTTCACCGTGAGGATTCGGGGGTCCCAACCCTTGGTGCCGGCAGTGCAACTGCCATGATAACTGGGTGGATAAACAATGGAGAGAGATGGATGGGGTGCGGGAGGCTGGACAGAAGGATGGCTGGACAGACAGGTGGCTCTGGCGAGGCAGCTGGATAGAGGCGGAGAGAGAGACAGATGGGGAGTTGGATGAGTGACCCAGGGGTCTGGAAGGGAAACTGGGGGCCTCCCACCTGCTGTCTTCACACCAGGAACTCTTGTCTCTCCTCCCTGCCCCTGTGGGTCCCCACTGTGAGCAAGTAGGGGCCCTTAGCTCTGAGTGTGGCCCCTGGGGGGGGGGGGCCTGTGGCCTGGAGAGGGCTCAGGGGTAGAATCGGACACTGCAGAGCAGGCCTCGGCCCAGAGGTCCGGGGTGCAGGGGCAGAGCAGCGACAGCTCAGTGGGGAAACTGAGGCTGGAGAGAGGGGCAAGCTTGCACACACAGAATGAGCCCAGAGACGTTCCATGGGGGCAGCAGTGGAGCCTCACCTGTACGTGTCTTGGTCCTGCCCCAAACGAGGCCACTGGCCAGCCAGCATGCCCGGGCCACCTGGGCCCGGACCCACACATGGGGCTGCCCGTGCTCTCGACTCTGGGGGCTCAGCGACTGCTGGCTGCCTGTGTGCCCACAGGAGTGGGGTAGAGAGAGACAGAGAGATGGAGAGAAAGACAGAGAACAGATATATGGGGCAGAGCGATAGCACAGCAGGGACGGCACTTCAAGAGAAATAAGGTCGACCCAGGTTGGATCCCCAGCACCCCATATGGTCTCCCGAGCACTACCAGGAGTGATTCCCGACAGCAGAGCCAGGACTAAGCCCTGAGCACCGCCAGGCATGCCCCCTGCCCTCCCCCCCCAAAAAAGTAAAACATAGAGAGATACAGTGATGGAGAGACAGAGTCAAACAAAAAGGCAGAGACAGACAGATGGGACAGACAGGGAGACGGAGCATCCCGAATAGGGAACCGGGAGGAGTCCCTAGCACCATCACCTGATGAACCTCAAAAAAACTGATGAGTAAAAGCAATAAAAATCCAGAAACAGAGGCACGAGGAAAAGAAAGAAAACATACTTTAATGTTTGAAAACACACACGCAGAATCCTATTTCATCCTCACAAACCAAACAGGGCTGCATTCTAAAGGCCAGAACCAAGACCCAGAGAAGTTCCGAGCTTCTGCCCGGGGCGCCAGGGATGGCCCAGGACCAAGGAGCCCAGAGCCCGGGGAAGACTCGCTCCCGGAGTGGTGACAAGGTCCAGGCTGTAGGCTTGCCACATTCTGGAGATGCCAGGGGCCCAGGGTCAGTGTTTCATGATCCCGACCCGGAGAGGCAGAATCTTCTGGAAGGAAGTCAGCTGTCCACCCCCATCCAGGCTCCTGCCCCACGGGGGCCCGGCCCTCCCTGATTGCCCACACATGCTCTGGGACAGGGAACCAGCCATGAGTGACCGGAAGGTCTCTGCCTGTATTCCATCTCTTTTCCATCATGTTTTGTTTCCATACAATCAGAGCTGACATGCAGTTGGCCACAGAAGGCTAGGAACAAGTAGGAATAAGATCTGGAGATGAATTTATATTCGGCATCCTCTTCCTCTAAGGAGCCATAATGTCCTGAGACATCAGCCAATAAAAGTATGTACATATATGTATGATGTGGAGCAATGGGACAGCGGGGAGGGCACTTGCCTTGCATACAGCTGACTTGGGTTCGATTTTTGGGATCCCATGTGGTCCTCTGACCGCTGCCAGGAGTGATTCCTGAGCTGAGTGCAGAGCCAGGAGTTACCCCTAAGCGTCACCAAGTGTGGCCCAAAAACTAAATCCAAGAAGAAAAAAATGATGAGGAGCTGGAACAATTATACAGCTGGTAGGTTGCTTGCCTTGCACGTGGCTGACCTGGGCTCGATCCTGGCACCCCGTGTGGTGCCCCAAGTCCACTAGGAGTAATTCCTGAGTGCAGAGCCAGGCGTAAACACTGCTAGGCATGGCCCCAAATCAAGTTTTTTAAGTTAAAATCATTTTAGGTTGTTCTAATATTTGTAGAATATTTTATTCATATGGTCTGGAGCGATAGCACAGCGGGTAGGACGTTTGTCTTGCATGCAGCTGACCCAAGTTTGATTCCTCCTTCCCTCTCGGAGAGCCCGGCAAGCTACTGAGAGTATCCCACCTGCACGGCAGAGCCTGGCAAGCTCCCCTTGGCGTATTTGATATGCAAAAAGCAGTGACAACCAGTCTCACAATGGAGACGTTACTGGTGCCCACTTAAGCAAATCGATGAGCAACAAATGGGACGACAGTGCTACAATGATACACTTATTCATATATATATATGTAATTTTTTACAGTGATACAGTTATACATATATATATATATATATATATATATATATATATATATATATATATACATGTAAATTTTTTTTAAGGTCACCTGGAATGTGAAGGATTGAGGCCAGGTCAGTCCAGGACAAGGCAAGCGCCCTGCTCCCGTCCTGTCACCTGGGATCAATAATTTTAACTTTTATTGGGCACGGGGTGGGGGGGTGTTGTATAAAGATAAATAAAAAACCAATCCTGTGGCTTCTGACTCTGTTTCCTCGTGAGGGAAAGGGCAGAGCTGCCCCGCCCCCGAGAGGAGAAAGACCTTCCGTGTGTTTCATCCAGCATCGTGACCCTGTGACCTGTCCAAGCGTCTGTTCCCCAGCTCCCTTCCTGCAGAGACATGGGCACACATCACGGGGAGCCTGGACATGCCCCGGACTTGTTTGTCACCAAACAGACAACGGCAGGGCTGCAACTGGCAGCCACGTTTTTGTCCGTGTGTTCGGATTCACTTCAGCTTTCTCCCCGGGAATGTTTTCCAAACCCGCTCGGTCTCGGGGCCTCAGGGCTGCAAGGAGGGAGGTGGAAGGAAACTCAACGCCATCAGAATTTAGTTCATTCATTTATTGATCTATTCATTTATTTTTGGATGTCGGGCCGCACCCGGTGATGCTCAGGGATCACTCATGGCAGTGCCTGGGATCAAACCCATGCAGGTCATGAGCAAGGCAAGCACCTTACCCGCGGCACTACCTTTCCGGCCCCTAAACTTAGTCGTTTTAAAGGGTGAATAGACTTGGCAAGCCATTAGCTCTGTTGATGGAGAAAAGCAAAGAGAGAAGAAACTGTCGTGGTAGGAACACACAGCCCCACCGTAGCCCAGCAGGCAGATGGCCCCTGCCATCGGCAACCCTGACCAAACGGACACTTTCCTTGAAAGAACAAAATCACAAGTGCAAAAGCACTGAAGATGTTCATGGCCCTGTATTTATTTTAAAAGTTGAATTCCTAATTAAAAAACCCTTTTCTACAGAAATCTCTTACAAAGGTAAACACACACCCTATGAGTCAGGGTTTCCGTTCTTTGCTATTTACTCCGGAGAAATAAAAACATATTCCACACACACACACACACACAAAACATGTACGAAAACACTCATAACATATTTCATCATCACTTCCTCCAACTGAAAGCAGCCCAAATATCCATCAACAGGAGAATGGATAAATAAATAGTATTTTCATGCAATGAAAACCATTTAAAACAAGGAGGAGGAGAAAGACAGGGGGTGGGGGGTAAAGAAAAAGAGGAAGGGAGAGAAAAATATAAGCAATATCATAAAAATCACTCTAAAATACCATATTGGAGAAATGGTGGGTGCAAAAGAGAAAATAACATGAATCCACTTAAATTAAATAGCAGGTAAGGCAAAGTGACTCTAAATTCTAATGATCAAAGTAGTTTTAGTCTCTGGCTAGGCAGGGGAAGGCAGAGATGGAAGGCAGTTCATGGGAAAAGCAGAAAGCAGGCTTTTGCTATTCTGAGCATCTGGATCGATGTGAGATGCACATGGATGTACCCATGTATACGTTTTCATCAAACTCCACACTCTTGGTGCATTTCACACATTTCACATCCAAATTTTAAAAATCAGACAGAAATGGAAATTCACCTCCAGTGGCTTATGAGCCCAAAAAGAAATAATAAAAAGCCAGTGGATAGGGGCTGGAGCAATAGCACAGCGGGTAGGGCTGTACCTACCTTGTACCCGGCCAACCTGGGTTGGGTTCCCAGCATCCCATATGGTCCCCTGAGCACCGCCAGAAGTAATTCCTGAGTGCAAAACCAGGAGGTAACTCCTGTGCATTGCCAGGTGTGACCCAAAAAATAAATATAAAACAAAACAAAAAAAATTCAGTGGATAAAAGTGTGGAACTATGTTTAAACTCTCTTATACAGAGACGACCAAACCTCAAAATTAAGGAATGTAGCTGACACGATACTTCGAAAACGAATAACCTTAGACACTTGTATTAGGAAAAAAAGAAGACTAAAATGAAGAAGTTGGGCATCCAACTCTAGCAGTTTGAAGGGACCAGGGCTGTGGTTTATGATAAAGCTCAGGACATGCATGCATGTAACCTGGGTTCCATCCTTGGCACCAAGGACACACACACACATGCACATACATGCACCAGAACACACATCACTATCACTGTATCATTGTCGTCCTCTGTTGCTCATCAATTTGCTCGAGTGGGCACCAGGAACGTCTCCATTCGTCCCTGTCACCAGAACACACATAAAGAAATGAAATCATGGAAATAATAACAGGTAGAAATTATTGAAATGGGGAGGAAAAATAGCTTTGTACCATAGATTATCAACAAAGTCAAAAGCTTGTTCTTAAGCTAGAGCACAGCAGGTAAAGCACTGGCTTTGCACGCACCCTACAAGGATTTGATCCCTGGCATCCCATATGGTCTCTCGGGCCTGCCAGGAGCAATTCCTGAGTGCAGAGCCAAGAGTAACCCTTGAGCACCATCAGGTGTGGCCCCAAAATGAGAGAGGAGAGAGAGAGAGAGAGAGAGAGAGAGAGAGAGAGAGAGAGAGAGAGAGAGAGAGAGAGAAGAGGGGAAGGAGGAAGGAGAAAGAAAGGAGAAAAGAAAGGAGGGAAGGAAGGAGGGAAAGGAGGGAGGAAGGGAGGGAGAGAGAAGGAAAGAAAGAAAGAAAGAAAGAAAGAAAGAAAGAAAGAAAGAAAGAAAGAAAGAAAGAAAGAAAGAAAGAAAGAAAGAAAGAAAGAAAGAAAGAAAGAAAGAAAGAAAGAAAGAAAGAAAGAAAGAAAGAAAGAAAGAAAGAAAGAAAGAAAGAAAGAAAGAGAGGGCTGGATCAATAACACAGCGGGTAGGGTGTTTGCCTTGCATGCGGCCAACCTGGGCTTGATTCCCAGCATCCCATATGATCCCCTGAGCACTACCAGGAATAATTCCTGAGTGTTGAGCCAGGAGTGACCCCTATGCATCACTGGGTGTGACCCAAAAAGCAAAAAAGAAAAAGAAAGAGAGAGAGAGAGAAAGAAAGAAAGAAAGAAAGAAAGAAAGAAAGAAAGAAAGAAAGAAAGAAAGAAAGAAAGAAAGAAAGAAAGAAAGAAAGAAAGAAAGAAAGAAAGAAAGAAAGAAAGAAAAAGAGAGAAAGAAAGAAAGAAAGACAAAGAAAGAAAAAGTGAATGAGGGAGGGTGAGAGGGAGAGAAGGAAGGAAATAGTAGCAGGTGGAAATAAATGAAATGGGGGAGAAAAAGACTTTGCACTAGAGATGTTTGACAAAGGCCAAAGTTTGTTATTGGGCCAGAGAGATAGTCCAGGAGTTAAGGCATTTGCCTTGCATAGGGTCAGCCGGGGTTCAATCCCCAGCACCACATGCAGTCTTGAGTCCTGCCAGGAGCCAGGAGTAAACCCGGAGCAGGTGTGGCCTTCCCACCCCACGCCACCCTTCCACCAAGTAAAAAAACAAAAAATAATTTTTATGTGTGTGCTCAAGGGCTACTCCCAGCCCAGTGCTCAAAAACAGCCTTCAGCAGTGCCCAGGGCACCAGGGCTGGCAGGGATGGACCCAGGCTCTCACACAAACAAACCAAGTGCTCCATTCTGAGCCACATCACAGGCCCCAGAAGTTTGTTTTCTTAAAAGACTCATAAAATCAGTAAAGCTGCAGACAACATGATCAAGAAAGTGAAGCAAGGACTCAAGATCATTAGCAATGGAAAGGCTGGTGCTCAGGAGGACTCTCAGGAACATTTGAGACCATCTGAAAATTTAGATGAAGCAAAGCTTAGAGGAGAAAAATAAATCCCCAGCACTGACTTAAAAAGTGGAAACCTAAGCGTTCTGAATCCATTAAAGAAACCAAATGCATGTCCAGCACATGCCAGCAAAGAAATCACCGGCCCCACCCAGAAAGACTAACAGGCAAATTCTACCAAAACATTCCAAGGAGATGCACCTCCAATCCGGGCAAAACCTCAGGGAACAGGCCAAAGAGAGCACGTTCCCCTCCGTGCCGCCGGGAAACTGCGCCCAGAGCAGAAGCAAAGCAGAGGTGAGGGGGAGAAATGGTTCGACGATGCCGCCAAAGCATAACTTTCTAAAACACACCATCGAAGTAGGCATCAAAGAGCTTCTAAGCGCGCCCAACACAGTCAGCTACAGAAGCCGCCGGCAGCTCCTCTCTGAGAGTAAACACCACTGAAACCCGGCCGGCCCTGCCGTGCCGTGCCCAGCCTCCCTGCAGCGAGGGAGAAAGTCCTGGGCACCTCTCCGCCTGCAGAAGTATCAACAAAGAGAGAGAGAAACCAGCTCTGACGGGCAAGCCTGCAGACCTGTCTGTCCACTTACAGGACCTTGGAGGACTCAGTTTTGCTGACAAGGGAAAGGCCTGGGAAATGACAATAAGCAGAGGCATTTTGGGAGTTGAAAGAGACTTAAAAAAAAAAATCAATCTTCAGAGCTGGAGAGGTAGCTCAGTGCGGGGCGCAGGCTTTGGGTGCTCTCTTTGGCCTGTTCCCTGAGGTTTTGCTCTGAGCTCAGAGGAGACCCGGGTTCCATCCTGTATTGCCCATATGGGAGGCTGGGGATTAAACCCTGGTCATCTGCATGCAAGGCAAGTGCCCACCCTTCTGTACTATTGATCCGGCCCCCTAAGATACTGTTTGAGATTTATTATTTTTGCATTTTTCTTGCTTTGGGGCCACACCCAGCGGTGCTCAGGGCTGACTCCTGGCTCTGTGCTCAGGGCCTGACTCCTGGCTCTGTGTTCAGGGCTCGCTCCTGGCTGTGCTTGGGAGGCGTATGTAGTTCTGGGGATGGAAATGAGGTCAGCTACCTGTGAGGCAAGTGCCCTGACACTTGTACAATCTCTCTAGCCCCTATGTTAGATTATTTTGAAATAGAATATTGTAATAACTTTATATTTTTTTTAAAGGGCGAAGGACAGGAAGATAGTAAACAGATAAGAAGTTCACCCTGCTGACGCAGATTCAATTCCTGGCATCCCATATGGTCCCCTGAGCAGCACTAGGCGTGATCCCTGAGCACAGAGCCAGGAGTCAGCCCTGAGCACTGCTGGGTGTGGCCCACAAAAGCAAAATTAATTAATTAATTAATACTCTTCCTAACAGATCCAGACCTGAACTACTTGGGCTGAAATTATTTGAACAGTTGGAATTGGCTTTAAAAATCTCCATTTGGGGGTGAGAGCCAGACAGGACAGCAAGTAAGGCTCTTGCCTTGCACACAGCTGACCCGGGTTCAATCCCCAGCACCCTCTATGGTCCCCTGAGCCCCTGCAGGAAGGACTGATCCATGAGCACAGAACCAGGAATAAGCCCTGAGCACTGCTAGGAGTGTTCCTAAAAAAATAAAATAAAATAAAAACAAGATTTCTTTGTCATTGTAGAGTGACTATTGTGACTTCTGGGCACTGGGAGGGTCATTATCTGACTCACCTCTGTGCTAGCTGGAAATCTCTCCTAATCAAAACTTTAAAGACTGATAAAGATGGTAATAGCCACAACAAATGCCACTTGACAAAACAAAGAGGTCTTTCTCCCTCTCCATCTTGACGTTGAGCTGCCCAGTGCCCCCAGCCCAGCCGTGGGTTTACGCTGCCACACGTCTCCCAAGTGCCTCTGCCTCCATCCTGCCACCTACCCCTCACCGGAAACCCAGCTCCAAGGCAGCAGATGACAACTGTGGGCCCCTAGCCCGGTCCCTTCCCTTCCTGCGGGTGGAAACACCCTCGTTTTCCTCCAGATAAACACCTGTAGTCACTGCCCACGGTTCCCCTGGACTTGTCCCCACGGCCAGCTCCAGAGCAGACTCATGTGATCAGCCACCCTGAGTGCAGCGAGGAACATGTCAACTGGGAATCTGGTCCCCATGGCACCCGCCTCTGGCTCCGAGGCTGCAGATGCAAGACCCTGTGTCCTGGCGGGGTGGCTGAGTCAGGACCCCAGTGTCCAGTGCTGCTGGGGACCTTGGCCCCGACAGAATGAAGCTACTGTAGCTGACGGCATGACAGACCCCCAGTTTGGGCCCACCCACAGCCTTCCCCAAACAGCATTCCCTCCTCTTCCCCACACACTCAATTAGTTAAATGTCCAGAGCAGGTGGGCCACTGTTAGCCTACACAGAGATGAGCCAAGTTTGATCCCATAGGATTTCTCCAGCACCACTACCACGGTTCTTTGAGCACTGAGCCAGGAGTAATCCCCAAGCACTGTCAGGGGTGGACAAAAAGCAAAAGAAAAGAAAAAGTGTACTGTCTCTGGCCCAGCCTCACCCACAAGTGCACAAGTGCGGCTATTCCTGGACCATGTGGCCGCATTTGCTTTAAACAGGATACTTTATTTTTTTTTTAAATTTTTTATTGTGGAAAGTTACAAAGTTACAAAGTTTTCAGGTTTAAATCTCAGTTATACAATGCTCGAATACCCATCCCTTCACCAGTGCTCATATTCCACCACCAAGAATCCCAGTATAGCTCCACCCCGCCCCCTCACACCCCAACCCCCCCCACGCCCCTAGCCCCCCCACGCTAAGCCCCCCCCCCCCCGCCTAAACAGGATACTTTAAATCAAATATTCTACCCACACCCCAGGATTACTGCACCACATTTGACAGGGTTGAAAAATGGAAGCAACCAATCTTAGAAGGAAATAGACATTTTTATTTTTCTTTTTGAGTCACACCTGGCGATGCACAGGGGTTACTCCTGGCTCTGCACTCAGGAACCACTCCTGGTTCCGGTGCTCAGGGGACCATATGGGATGCTGGGAATCGAACTCGGGTTGGCCGCGTGCAAGGCAAATGCCCTACCCGCTGTGCTATCGCTTCAGCCCCAGGAAATATACATTTTTATAAAAAACACACAACCCTCAAACTTTAACAATATGTTAGTGATCTCTTATAGAAGGGCTTAATGGCCCCTGGGTGAAACACAACAATCCTCACACTCTTTCCACTAAGGGTACTTTTTTTTGTAGCTTTCTCAGCAGATTTTCATAACAAACAATACAAAATATATTATTTCAGTTTTGCTTTGGGGCAAGGATTGGGTTTGGGATGGAAATATCCACAATATGATGGTGGGAAGATGTAATGGTGGTGGGGTTGGTGTTGAATATTAAATGTAATCAAATATTGTGAACTAATTTATAAAATAAAAAAAAATTTAAAGAAAAGAAAAAGTGTACCAGAGAGAAAGACATAGACAGAGACAGACAGACTGATGGTACACACACACACACACACACACACACACACACAAACACACACACACACACACACACACACACAGAAGGAGGGCAGCCCGGGGGGCATCAGCCAAGGGCCCTTAAGCTCCTCCGCCTCAGTTCCAGCTGGCTCTGCTCTGACTACATGTCCACCCCGAGCCTGGCCTTCCTCAACATCCGCCGAGAACATCTTCATTATCATTACGAGGGTGACATGGTCATGTGCCCATGGACTTGTGATTGGGGTGTTCATAGTTACTGTTCCTCCACCACCACAAGTGCCCCAAACCCTCCGCCACTGTCCTTAGGTCACTTGCTGCCCTGAGCCCCAAGCCCCTCTCCACCTCAATGGGCTCAACCTTGTAGTCCAAGCCCCAGGGATTGTTCTTACTGCCCCCTGGCTATGCGCTGTCTAAGGACACAGGGCAGTGAGGCTCTCTGGCCTTCCTCCTTCTCCGCCTGACTGACTTCACTTCACGAGATGCCCTTTCAGCTCTCACCATGGGGGAGCAGGGGGTGAGCTTTCATCATCTCCTCGTGCCAGCCCGTTGGGCCTGTGAGCTGCAGCTCCCTTCTCTGCCCACCTCACGGGATTGTCTCTAGGTCCTGGCTCTTGGACCTCGCCCTGCCCTGAGCGCAGGTGTGAGCAGGTGAGCGCAGGTGTGTGGCTTTCCGTGGGGCCATCTCCTGCTCAAGCCTCTGTGGAAAAGGGCAGTGGGGACTTCTCAGAAAAACGCTCCAAGTCGACACAGCCCATGGCTGGCGACACCACTTCCTGGCACACACCCCTAGAACACAAAAACAACCATTTGGCCAAGAATTTCTTGATTTCTCATTAACATTATAACAAACGATGCCGATGTGCTCCAAGGACCTGTTGTACTCTTCAAATGCTCGTTTCTGTTTCCAGGAGGGAACGTTCTGCTTGCTTGTGATGGACGGGAAGGACACAGATAAAAGGAAATAGTTAAGTCTTTGATCATGCTCCTCTGTGAACAGAAACTTCCAGAAGAAAGGCCAGGCTGAGGGAAGCTTCTCAGAGAAATCCTGTTCTCCCTCCTGCTTTTCAAGGCCATGTTCTTCTGTGAAACACGTTATCTTGCTTGTTTGTCTCATGTTTCTCTCTTTGTATCACTCTGGGGAAGCCCGTGCTCTCTCTTGAATGCCTGTCTCCTCTCTTTCTCTCCCCTCATATCTTCCTAAGCAAGTTCCATTGAATAGAAACTATTATGCTTCAAAAAAAAAAAAAGAAGGAAAGAAAGGAAGAAAAAGAAATCTCCCCCCCCTTTGCATTTCTTGTGCTAATGACCATTTAATACATTTAATAATTCACACCTAATAACCACCAATACTTCTTCCCAGCCCAACTGAGTTGGGAGAGGGGCAGGGGTTGGCATGAGTGGCCTGCTCTCAGCCTGGTGAGAATCACGGGAGTGTGAGATGGTGGCATTGGGGAAGGGCGTTGGCTCAGTGCTCTTCCCTTGCTCTGGAGGGGAAACCCTCACTGCTTTCAGCGTAAGGACTAGATCTGGGGGGACTTCAAAGGCGGGAGCCCTGGCAAGAGTCTCTTTCTCGGCCAGGTGAAGCTTAGTGGGACCTGACTTGCTAATGACCGGAACAGCCTGTTGCTGTCCTGGCACTGTGTTTAGGAGAGTGTGGTAGAGAGCTGTGGTTTCCAAGGTCCTCCCCAGTTCCTGGAATTCCCTGGGAAATCCTCTGAAAACCATGGCCCGTGGGGCTGGAGTAATAGTCCAGTGGGAAGAGCGTTTGTCTTGTACACAGCCAACCCTGGTTCAATCCCCAGCATCCCATACGGTCTGCTGAGCACCGCCAGGAGTAATTCCTGAGTGCAGAGCCAGGAGGAACCCCTAAGCATCACCGGGTTTGACTCCAAAGGAAAAAAAAAATTAAAAAAGTGATACAAAAAAAGGCCTGTGGGGCAGGGGGGCACCCGTTGGGCTCCACAGACCCATCCACCCCCACCTACTGCCACCCAAGGTGCTGAGTGGGGGCACAATGGGACTGATGTGTGTCTCGGCACAGTCTGGAGAGCAGCAGGAGCGACTGCCCTGGGCTAGGTGGGGGAAGTGGGGTGAAGGGGGAGTGGAGGCTCCAGAATGAGGAAGAGAAACTGCCTCCTGCCTGCTCTGAGGGCAGTGGACCACACCTCAGGGGACAGAGCCCTCGGGCCTGTCCTCAGGAACAAAAGTCCAGTTGTGTTCCGCTGTGGGAGGGAGGCCACTGAGGACATTCTGGAGTCTGCTGGGGTGTCCGGCAGGATGCCCTCCAGACCGCCCGCCAGGTCCAAACACCGGGGTGCAGGCTCAGCTCCCTCAGATGCGGCCCCCCAGGCCCCCCAAGAGTTGTGGGACATAAGATGGTCTGGTTTGTTAGGAGACTTTCACCCTTCCAGAGAGACAACCCTTCCCAGTAATGGGGTCCTGAGACACTCTCAGGTGAACTTTTCTGCACCAGACGTGGGTGGGCATCATTGGCGTCCACAGCTTCCCGGAAGAAAAAAAAGGAGGCAGTGGGCCATGTCATGGCGTCGGGCTGGTCTCCTCCATCCCTGGGAAAGATACAGGAGCAGCTGATGTGTATTTTGAGCAAGAGACCGCAAGTTTAATATTTCAGGATACACACACACACAGACATGGCTCTTATACATAACCAACCACACACATGCATGCACGTACCACACACACATACAAACCGCACACGTTGCACTGTCACATGCACACACACAATGGTGTATGTTTAAGGATGCTTACTCTTGGGTTCATCATAGCCAAAGGCTGGGGATTCACCTGAACTCTGGCTAATGGGCGACCAGTTCACCAAGGAATTGGTTCCTCGAGGAATTTGTTCCGGGATTCATCGAGGCAGACATTGTTCTAAAAAGAGTATTTGCTATAATCTACACAACCTTCTCCCATACACTGCAAGTTACTGTCTAATGCCTCACAGAATGCTAATGGTGTGGAAGAACTGTTGGGCAGGATTACTAGGAAATAATGACAGAAGGGACGTGGGTGCCTGGTCGGTACATTACGGAAGGCATTTCCCCCACCTGCTGTGGAACCCAGGTAGAGAGGCTGACCAGATAAGGTGGAAAATTATGTGCTGATCAACAAAACAAAACAAAACAAAACCACGCAACTTTCTATGCCCTCCAAAAGAAAAATGTTCAAACGATATATTTTATTTTATTTTATTTTATTTTATTATTTTGCTTTTTGGATCACACCCAGTGATGCACAGGGGTCACTCCTGGCTCTGCACTCAGGAACCACCCCTGGCAGTACTTGGGGGACCATATGGGATGCTGGGAATCGAACTCGGGTCGGCCGCGTGCAACAAACCATATATATATTTTTTCAGTTTATTATTTTTTTTTGTTTTTTTTAATAATTTATTTATTTTTAATTAGTGAATCACCATGAGGGTACAGTTACAGATTTATACATTTTTGTGCTCATGTTTTCCCCATACAAAGTTCGAGAACCCATCCCTTCACCAGTGCCCATTCTCTACCACCAGTAAACCCAGCGTCCCTCCCACCCTCCCCAGTCCCGTCTTCCCCCACCCCACACTGCCACTATGGCAGGGTATTCCCTTTTGTTCTCTCTCTCTGATTAGGTGTTGTGGTTTGCAATAAAGGTGTTTCGTGGCCATTGCGTTCAGTCTCTAGTCTACATTTGGCACGCATCACCCTTCCCCCGCATGACCTCCAACCACATTTTACTTGGTGTTCCCTTCTCTGAGTTGCCCAGAATGAGAGGTCAGCCTCCAAGCCATGGAGTCAACCTCCTGGTACATATTTATACTATTCTTGAGTGTTAGTCTCCTAGTCTATTATTCTATAGTCCACAGATGAGTGCAATCTTTTTATGTCTGTCTCTCTCTTTCTGACTCATTTCACTTAGCATGATACTTTCCAGGCTGATCCACTTATATGCAAACTTCATGACCTCATTTTTTCTAACAGCTGCATAGTATTCCATTGTATAGATGTACCAAAGTTTCTTCAACCAGTCATCTGTTCTAGGGCACTCGGGTTTTTTCCAGATTCTGGCTATTGTAAACAGTGCTGCGATGAACATATAAGTGCAGATGTCATTTCGACTATACTTTTTTGCTCCTCTGGGATATATTC
This sequence comes from Sorex araneus, assembly GCF_027595985.1. Classification (NCBI taxonomy): domain Eukaryota; kingdom Metazoa; phylum Chordata; class Mammalia; order Eulipotyphla; family Soricidae; genus Sorex; species Sorex araneus. Next base: position 301,779,519 of record NC_073302.1, on the reverse strand, counting down.
CCAGCAGTCAAACCATATATTTTAAAAGATAAAAGAGGGAGCTGGAGTGATAGCACAGCGTGTAGAGTGCTTGCCTTGCATGCAGCCCACCTGAGTTCAATTCCCAGCATCCCATATGGTCCCCTGAGCACCGCCAGGAGTGATTCCTGAGTGCAGAGCCAGGAGTAACCCCTGTACATTGGTGGGTTTGACCCCCCCAAAAAATCGAAAAAAGAAAAAAATTAAAAGATGTGAAAAATCAAGGCCTGGAAAGATGGCACAGCAGGGAGGGCACTTGCCTTGCATGCGGCCAGCCCGGGTTCGATCCCTGGCATCCCCTTTAGTGATTCCTGAGTGCAGAGCCAGGAGGAGACCCTGAACATGCTGGTGTGGCCCCCAAACCAAACAGGACATGAAACAGCATTACAGTCACTGTCATTTGTTTGGAAAAGATATACCTTGGCAGGAGAGATAACACGAGGTAAGGTGCTTGCCACCTTCCATGATCTCAATTTAATCCCGGGCACCACGTATGGTTCCCGAGCATGGTCAGAATCACCCCGAGCACAGAGAAAGGAGTAAGGAGCAGCCCCTGAGCACCACTGAGTCTGGCCCAGATGCCCCCAGGTCTGTCCGTGACTGCTTTGAGACACCAGCAATATCTATGGAAGACTGGTCTGGCCCTCAGGAAGTGGCCGCGCTCCTGAGAGGAGATTCTGTTCCCCAAGTGTGTTCGAGGCCCCTCTGGGGTCTGTGCGTGTGTGGAACGGCTTTCGTGTGGAAGGTGGTTGGCTGCCTTTCCTGCCAGGAGCATGTACCGGGCAGCTGCCTGCGCCCTGCCCCCAGAGAGCTCTGTTCCTGGGGGCCGCCGCTTGGAGCACCCCCAAGCCAGCCTCTCCTCCGGGGCTCAGTGGCTCCTGTCCTCTGTCTGGTTCCCCAAGCCCGCCCTCTCTTTCCAACGCTCCCTTTCTTCCTGGGCTCGGTATCACACTTCTAACAGGACTGGGACACTTTTCAGTTACAGAGGAGGCCAGTAGCCCTGGCTGAGAGCGGGCAGCAGGGATCATGGGCACCCACGCACTCGCCCCAGGGCTCTGGGTGGTGCTGTCAGACCTGCCCTCGGGCTGGGATTCCTGTAAAAGGGCCTTTTGTGTCCTGAAAGTCCCTCCTTCACCTGACCTCAGCCTCCGCCTCCAAGACCTACTTCCTTATGAAGCCTGTGGTGCCCTTTCCTGCCCTTTGAGGTCCCTGCGTTTCTTCCCTCCCAGCTGCGTGACCCTGCCCTTCTCCCACTCCTGGACCCACAGGTATCCCCAGACCCCCAAGGATGCAGGTGGGGCTGAGAATGCTCATCTCTGACCATTTTCCCATCCAGCCTTTGCTAGAACAGGGGTGCGTTTCCCAAGAGTCTGCTGCCCTTCGCCCCTACCTTCTGAGCCGGGAACTAGTCGCCTTTGGATCTCATTCCTTCTGGGAAGACGGTTTTGTGTGGCCAAGAGTCTGCATTTGATGAGATGCTAGTTCAAATCCTCGCTCCTGCTCACCAGCTCTTGTCTCGGGCAAGTTACTCTTTTCTGTTTGCCTGTTTGGGGGTCACACCATGCAATGCTCAGGGATTACTCCTGGCAGGGCTCAGGGGGCCCTATGGGATGTCAGGGATTGAACCTGGGTTGGTCACGAGCAAGACAAGTACCCTGCCCCAAGTTACTCTTCCCCTCTTTGAGTCCCGGCTTTCTTTCTGGAAAATAAGTGTTCAAGTCCATAGTTATGGGCTCACATTTGCAGTCCAGGGGCTCTAAGCAAACGCTTTGGCTCAGAGGTAGGTAGGTAGACAGGTCAAGGTAATGGCAATCGCCAGCCCTGCAGAAAACAGGAAAAACTGGAGCTAAGGCCTGATAAGACCCTCCCCTATGGACAGCAATAGACCCAGAGAAGCTCCCACAGGAACAAAAGGCCAGGAAAGGAATTTCAAAGAAGACCATCACCACTCCCAACCCCCCTGGTAACCTCCTTAGCAACGGACTCTTATCTAGGTAGAAGCCCACATGGGGGCAGGTTGGAGAAAAACCCTATAAAGGCCACCTTGAACAAATGAAGGGCGCGCATATACTGCCCGAGCACATGTGCCGCTTGTACCCATGTGGCCGAGCACGTGTGTCGCCCGAATCTCCCCTCTTGAGATGTGTACTTTCATGCCTTCGTGTCCAATGCTGGGATTTGTATAGGGGCCCTCTCCACCCTTGGAGAAACCTGCGTTATCTGTTGAATGCATTACTGTCTCTCTGTTTTTCTTCCCCCATCTCTTGCCCTCCACACCTTCAAAACCTCCAAATAAAATCTAGTTTTACTTCACTGCTTGTCTACTCCTAAAATTCCTTTCTGCGAGCGAGACAAGAACCCAGTAACCCTGGGTCCCGGGTGGCAGAGGCGGATCGGGAGAAAGTGACCGTCTTTCTCCTCCCCACTCCACGTGAGCCACCCGCGGGATCCACCTACATCAAGAGCAGGACTTGGAAAACCTAGTTCTCTCCCCACTGGGTGCTCTCACTATCCTTTTGCCAACCCAGTTCCACGGAAACTCTGCCCCTTTCACACTCACCAAGAGAAGCATGCAGCCGCGAGTTGACTTGGAGCCAGAGGCAGGAAACACAGGCAATGTCACCTGTGCGTCACACCACCCACGGGCAGAACTCTCTATAACAGGAAAAGTGAAGCAGAAAAAGGAAGGCTGGGGGTGGGGGTGGGGAGGGGCAGTGTGGAGCAGTGGGCCCAGCACCCGGGCTCGTCTGAGAAGGCCACGGGCCCTTCTTCATGATCACCTTCAAATCCTTACCTGCGCTACATTGGTTTCGAGATGTTCCTCTCTGCAGTGCGCTAACTTTCACCTCCGGCCATAGCTGCGTAAATGGCACCAGACCAGCCCTACACAACCACACAGCTGCACAACAGGGCCACAGACACAGTACAGGGGTTAAGGCGCCCGTCTTGCATGCAGCCGACCCTCGTTCAATCCCCAGCACCCCATCGGGTCCCTCAAGCCCTTCCAGGTGTGATTCCTGAGTGAAGAGCCAGGAGTCAGCCCTGAGCACCAAACAGAAATAAAACAAACTATCGGGCGCACCATGGATGGCACCCCTGTTTTCACACAGTGGCTGACAGGTCATGTAAGAAAACACAAAGACCATTGGTCCCCGATTCCCCCAGGAACAATTTTGTAAGCACAGGACATGGGGGCAAAGTCCTGGTAAGCCTGGTGTTTGCTGAGTGCTGAGGTCAGGGCTCAGCGCCTGGAATATACTGGAATATACAGCTCTGGGGGCTGGATAAAGGGGAGACAGGCAGTTCAGGGAAGTTTTGGGGGGGCACGCATGAAGCAGCAGCTCAGGGCTGTGCATGTCCAGCCAAGACCACCCAGGGGTGCCTGTGAGGCAGGTATGGGTGTGAAAGTGGAGCAGAGATAGAAGAAATTAAAAAGCCCTGGGGGAAATACATACATAAAAGGCACTGGGGGCCCAGAGCGATAGACCAGCGGGAAGGGTGTTTGCCTGGCACGCGGCTGACCTGGGTTCGATCCCCAGCATCCTCTATGGTGCCCTGAGCACCGCCAGGTGTTAAGTCCTGAGTTCAGAGCCAGAAGTCACCCCTGAGCATCACCAGATGTTCCCTGAAAAGCGAAAAATAAAAAAAATGTAAAAATTAAAAATTTTAAAAAGCACTGGGTTTCTCCGAGAACACAGAGCAGCCGTGCTTGAGAAGAAAGGGGGTCACACTCCAGAACGAAGTTCATCATCAGCTCCCTAAAAAAAATGTTAAATCCAAGTCCTGAAAAAGAAGATTAGGAAACTGAGTTTGAGTTCCATGGGATTGGGGGCCTGGGAGGATGATTTGGGGCTTCTGCCGACTTTCTGTTGCTAGGCATCAACACAGGGAAGTTCCAGGGAAGAGAACAAGAACACATACAACATTGAAATATAGCCACAACACTCTTTGGAAGAAAACAATGGGTTCCAGCGTCTCTGGCTTGCACCATTAATAACGTCCAACAGAGGGGAAAAATCATCAGGTGTCACCCCCCACTACCTCACACACACCCAAGACAATTCGCCCAAATGGGACTCATTGTGCCAGTTAGGAAGCAGAGGCAATAGAAAAAGATTGAGAGGGAACCAAGGTTAGTAAAGACTTACCTGTGAAAGAATTATGTTCACAGAATGAAAGGAAAGTGTGGTCGTAAGAAGTGGCAAAAGGGGCTGGAGTGATAGTACAGCTTGCAGGGCGTTTGCCTTGCACTCGGCCAACCCAAGTTTGATTCCCAGCATCCCATATAGTCCCCCGAGCACCACCAGGAGTAATTCCTGAATGCAGAGCCAGGAGCAACCCCTGTGCATCACTAGGTGTGATCCAAAAAGCAAAAAAAAAAAAAAAGAAGTGGCAAAAGAGTAAATCTCAGTAGGAAAATAAAAGCTATAAAATACGGAAATATTTATGAACTTTCTCTTTTTTTTATTTCAAATCTTAAAATCACCATAACAGAGAGTGTTTGTTGAACGGAATTAACAGTACATTGGCAAGAGAAACATGAGAAAACTTGAAGGTTTGATCCCTGGCATCCCAGAGGGTCCCCCCTCCCCCGAGGACCCCCCAGGGTGAGTGCAGGAGATAAAGAAAAGAGAAAAGAAAAACTGAGGAGGATCACAAATGAAACCCTATCATTAAACTTACTAGTCATACCACTAATACCACGGATCAGAGAAAACTCTGAAAACAGCCGCAGAATAAGACACGCTATCCACAGAGGAATATTGCTATAAACTAACACTGCCTTCCCGTCGGCATCGGTAGAAACATAAAACAATGAAATAAAACCCGTGAATTCTAGAGCCTGAGCCATAGGGCAAAGGTAGGGCACTTGCCTTGCACACGGCCGTCCTGGTTTTCAATCCCTCTCACCCCATATGGCCCCCAGAGCTCTGCCAGGAGAGAGCACAGAGCCAGGAGTAAGCCCTGAGCATCACCACGGATGGGCCAAAACAATCAAAGAGAAACTTTGAATTCTGAATGAAAAGACTACCAGCACAGAACTTTATAGCCACAGAAAATTTCCTTCAAAAGTGAGAGAAAAAAAAAATGGCTGGAGCCTTAGCACAGCGGGCAGGGTTCTTGCTGATCCAGGTTCGGTCCCCGGCATCCCTTGGGATCCCCCCGAGCATGGCCAGAAGTTACTTCCGAGTGCAGAGGCAGGAGGAACCCCTGAGCATCGTCGGATGTGGCCCCAAAGCCAAGTCAATGAACCAAACGCCATTCATGGGTGGGCAACGTGCTCTGCATGAAAGATGTGTGGGTTTCACTCCTGGCACCACCTGGGCCCCCGAGCACCAGCAGCGGGAGTAGCCCTCCCCCCTCCTCCCCACAGAGCCTCCCCGCCACCTTTCCTGCAGTGGCCCCTGTCCACTCCGACCCCCAGGACTCCACAGTCCCTGGGAGGACTGTCCCAGCGTCTCCCCCAGCTCCACACCTCATCAGCTCTGGTTCTGGGCCTGTCTGGGTCATCCCGACCCTACAGTCCTGGGAAATTCGGGGTGGGGCAGAGGGTGGGGGACGATGTTTGCCGAAGAGGTGAGGGTGACCCTAGAGCCCAGCCCGGAGTCCAGCAGGGGTTCTTGGAGGCAGATTCCAGCTCTGCAGGGAGCCCTCTGCCCAGGTCAGGTGGGTCACGGTCACCCTGCCGAGGTCCTGGGGCCCCCAGAGCGGCCGTCTCTCCCTCAGGCCTGCCGGGTCTGGGCTGCGGCTGGATCCCAGCTGACCCTTGGGGAAAGCGCCGTTATGCCAACACACACTCTCAGAAACTTGTTTTCCCTCTTTCCACCCAGGCAGAAAAATAAGCTGTGGGGTGGGAGAGACCCGGTGCCCCCTCCCCCTGAGTTGGCCCCTGTCCACCCCGACCCCCAGGACTCCAGCGGGGGGAGGGGGCGGTGAGTGCAGAGGGGCCTGAGGGCCGGCCTGGCCTCAGACCAGCGTGACCTGCTCACCTCCGGCGCCTCCCAAACAGTGGGTGCTTGTCACGCGGCCGCCCCGGGTCCAGCTGGCGGCCACATGAAAGGCCCGGGGAGGCGCACCCGCAGCCTGGCCGGCCCCCTGAGCACTGGCCACGGAAACTTGGCCACACCGCCGCCACCGCAGGGCAAGGCGAGGTCCGTGGGCGCCGGGGGCACCTCTGTGGGCCCCAGCTCAGCAGCAGGAAAGGGGCCCTGGCACCTGCCTGGCAGCGTCGTGAGGGGGGCAGGTTTGTTAGCACAGGTGGAGGAGCAGCTCGGCACCTTCCCACCAGCTTCCCAGCCCCTTGGCACCCCCGCAAGGGGCTGGAAGGCGGCACTGAGGCTGCGCTGGCAGAGAAAGCTGGTCTGTGCCCAAGGCGGTCAGCGGGCCTGTGTCTGCGCGCCAGGGCAGCCAGGGGAAACTGAGGCCCAGCCAGGACCATGGGGAAGGGCCACCAACTCCAGGCCCAGGATTCCAGCCTTTCAGAGAACCATGGCTCTCCTGGCCTCCCCCCTCCGGCCCTCAAACCCTGGCTTCTCCCCTCCCCCTCCCCTCTCCCTCTGCTCCCCCCTTCCCTCCCACCATAAAGGAACCTGTCAGTCTGCCTTTACTGAGCAGAATGGACACAGCTCTAATAACAGTCCACGGTGGGCAGGAGGCTGAGTGACCCTCTAGTCCCACAGGCTCCAGCCTGGGTGACCTCAGAGTGACCTGAGGAGAGATTCAGTGGGGTGGTGTCCTGCCCTCTGCCCCCACAGCCCTGCTCACACCCAACAGCAAGGATGTGTGCCCTCAGGGCACGGGCACTGGGGTCCCTCAGGACATGGGCATTTGGGTTCCTCAGGGCACAGGAATTGAGGTCCCTCAAGACCCAGGATTTGGGATCCCTCAGGGCACAGAGATTGGGGTCCCTCAGGGCGCAGGGACTGACTAGGGTCCCTCAGGCACGGGGATTAGGGTCCCTCAGGGCACAGGGACTGACTGAGGTCTCTCAGGGCATAGGGTTTGGGGTTCCTCAGGCCACGGGCATTGGGGTCCCTCAGGGCACAGGGACAGACTGAGGTCTCTCAGGGCGCAGGGTTTGGGGTCCCTCAGGGCACGGGCAGGTCTGAGAAAGCCACACTCTCACCTCCCTGGTTGCCCCCAGAGCCAGGCTTCCTGAGGTTGTGCCTGGGCTTCCCAGCTGCCCTCCCCAGTCTGAGGTCGGTGGGGGGCTCTGCACGTGGGACCAGTCCCCGCAGCCGTGCTGGCAGGACCTGGCCAGGGCTGCCCCACAGAGCCCAGCCCAGGTGGAGGGTGGAGCCCGCACTCAGCACATTCCGGGCTGTGGCCAGGAGAGAGGGCCGCTCCCGGCTCCCTTTCCTAGAGCCTCAGAGGCTGCAGCCAAGAAAAACCCTCCAGAGGAGGTGCTGAGGGGGATCCCGGGTCTGTGAGGAGGAGGTGCTGAGGGGGGATTTGGGTTTATGAGGAGGAGACTCTGAGGGGGATTTGGGTCTTTGAGGGGGAGGTACTGAGGGGGGATCCCAGGTCTTTGGCGTGTCTCCCAGTGCCCCCAAACCCTGAAACCATGGCCTCAGGAGTGGGCCCGCCCCTTCCCTCCTCAAACCTCGAAGAGGGGAGAAGGTCTGAGTGCCAGGGGACAGAAACCAGGAAGTTGTGACATTTAGAAACAGTTATTAGCGGGCCAGAGCGATAGAACAATAGGTAGGGATTTGCCTTGCATGTAGTCGACTCGGGTTCGATCCCCAGCATCCCATATGGTCCCCTGAGCACGGCCGGGGAAAATTACTGAATGCAGAGCCAGGAGTAACCCCTGAGCATCACCAGGTGTGACCCAAAAAGCTAAAAAAGAAAAGAAAAAAAACCCAGTTATTAAGGGGTATTTACTTACCCCTTAATAACTGGTGATAGTACAGTAAAGAAAGAACTTCTGAATATTCCTAGGTGTGGACCCCCCAAATCCATTAATATCATTGATTTGGATATGGAAATGGTTTTATTTTTGACTAGCTAATAGCTTCTATCAAGTTTGACATGTTCCAGTCATTATCTGGTATTTCTTTGCTTTCTGGTTAGAAATAAGTGTGCTGACCTATGTCCCCTTTTCCCCTGAGCTTCCATCTCTACAACCCCCCAATCCAACCCCAAATTTACCTTGTTAGGTCTGGCTATTAGCTTATGTACCACTAACAGCCAACTAAAGCCATAAAGAAAATATGAAAGGCTTATCTTGATCCCAACAGCCATACAGAGCTCCCCCAAAATATGGAGCCAAAAAACATTGAAGAGACTGAGAAAAATACCAATGGCCCCAAAATATATTTCTTAAAGCTGCTGTTTATGCCTCCCTAAATTCTCACCGGAACTCACAGACTTGTCATCTAGTTTGCTCAACTGTGCAAAGTGACCACAGGAGCAAAACGTGTGGCCCCGTGGTTGGATTCCGACTCTTCTGGAAGATCTGCAGGAAATCAGAGCATTCCAGAAAACCTGCACTGGCCAAAGCAAATTAACCCGTGGGAAGGAGAAAAAGCGTTTTCTCATACTTAAATGCCTGCGCACGAATGCAAGAGGAAGATGGAGCCACAGAGCGACCGGAGATCTGTCTTAACGCAGTCGGGGTCACAACAGTAATTAATTCAAGCAAACAACCACCCACCAACCAACAGGTACCAATAGAAGTGGCAAAAGTGAGGTAAGAAGTAGAGTAATTGCAGTCTTGGGCATCACCAAGCTTGGTCTGTGAACTGGCTGTTGGGTCTATAACATGAGAGAAGTCGGGTGAGTCATGCTTTCTGCTGATACCTGTAAACCAAGTCTCACCAAGTCTGTCTCCTGCCATAGTATTATATCCTGCCCCCTTGCTCTGTTTTACCCACCTCTTAATCCCTAAGGTGTGCCCCCCACCCCCTGCCATTGCTAGTCTAAGAGCCAACCAAAGGAGGAGAGCCTAAGAATTTGTTTTCCTCCAGTCGGTTTGTTGTTTTACCTTCCACACAAGTGAGGTCATAACATGCTTGTCGCTCTCCATCTGCCTCGTCTCACGTGGCATAAGGCCCACCATCTTAATTAGGTGATCGGGACGAACAGCACCAGGAGCGGAACAAACCAGCATCGTGTGTGAATAATGGGGTGCAATAGAGCATCTAGCATCACTCGGGTGACGTTCCCGTTCCCAAAACGCATCATCTGGGGGTGAGTTGCTTTTTGGACCACAACTGTGGTCCAAAAGGCCGAACCTTCTACAACCTTCTCATTCTGAAAACAAGTGTCGAGGGCCTGTCCCAGATCCAAGGAGACTGGCATGTGATAGCTGGGGGTGGCGTGGACCCTCGTGTCCTGCCCTAGAAGATCCTGAGGGCCACTGGTGAAATGAAAGTGGACTTTACGTTTAATTCCTATGAATACAACAGGGATTCTGTGCCCTGCTGCCTGTCATATTCTACAAGCAGGACCATCCCCCTGTTTGGAGCGTGCGTTCCGCACAAGGAATTCCGTTCCCTTCCCCATAGGAGGCTGAATGCTGAGTTCCTCCTTCTTCTCTTTCTACAAAGTCAGTGAGGCCAAAGCCTGGAAGAGGACTCAGCTCCCCCCAGGAGAGAATTGTGGTGGGTGGGTGGGGGGTCTACGGGGATCCCAGGAGAGTGGGTGCTCCAGGGCTGGGCATCAGAGGGAGACCCAAAGGTGCCCACTCCTTCAGACCAAATAGGATTCGAAGGTGTCCAGGGGCCCAGGGGCTGCACCCCCCCTTCAGCCTTGCTTCAGCTGAGCGGAGACCCCCAGGGGAAGCCCGCTGGCCGGCAGGAGGCGGTGCCTCTGCTTGAGTTCTGCAGATCTTTTCTTTGAAGGTGCCCAGGAGGCCACGGGATTTAGCCTTTTCTATTCTTCTTTTTTTTTTTTTTGTTTTTGGACCACACCCGGTGATGCCCAGGGGTTACTCCTGGTTCTGCGCTCAGGAATCACTCCTGGTGGTGCTCAGGAGACCACACGAGATTCAAAGGCAAAGGCCCTCCCCACTGTACTCTCACCCTGCCCCAAGGATCCAGACTTTTCTACAGCACCATGGAACTGTGGGGGTCGTGTGGAATCAAAGCAGTCGGAGGGGAGAGGCAGATATGGGGCGATTTCACTCGGCTTCGGGCAGAAAGACACAGAGAAAGGAACAGGCCCGCCCGGCCAGGCCACATGGGATGTTGACATCCTGACTGCAGAACTGTGGTTATGGGGGTGTGGGGGGCACAGGGGAGGGTTCCTAGTTCCTGGGTGGGCATGATCTGCTAACAGGTACCTGAACCCCCAAACACTGGCTTGTAAATCTCCACTTAAAACAACAACTGGCTCATCACGGGCTGCGCCTTGGTCTTGGTCTCTCCCATAATCATGGGTCGCGCCGCTGCCTCTGTCCCTCAGCGCCCACCGCCCCCCACCAGCTCTGACCTGTGCAAGTCCCCGACTCAGCCCTGCTGTGAGTCTGGCGCTGGCGGGGTGAGTCTCCGTGAGGGCGGCTGCAGGCGGAGCCCCTGCTGGAAAGAGCAGTGTGACCTCACAGATGCCAAACCAGATACCTGGGAAGCACCTGTGCCAGTGAGGGGCCCCACGGCTTAGGCGTTCCTCACCTGGTCTCTCAATGCCGGACACCCCAACCACTGTCTGTGAGTTCGTGTGTGAGTGTGTGTATGTGTGTGTGTGTATACACTTGTGAGTTAGTGTGTGTGAGTGCATGTATGAGTGTGTGTAAAAGTGTGTGTGTGTGGTATGTGTGTATACACCTGTGAGTTAGTGTGTGTGTATATGTGTGTGAGTGCATGTATGAGTGTGTGTAAAAGTGTGTGTGTGTGGTATGTGTGAGCATATGTGAATACATATGAATGTGTTTATGTGTGTATGAGTGTGTGCATGTGTGTGCGCCACATGCATGTGTGTGAGTGCATATGAGTTTGTGAGTGTATGTATGTGTATGGGAGTGTACATGAGTGTGTAAGTGTATGTGAGTGTGTGTATGTGTGCATGTGTGTGTGAGTATGTGAGGTATGTATGAGTGTATGTGAGTACAGATGAGTATGTGTGTATGAGTGTGTGCATGTGTATGTGCATGCGTGTGTGCATATGTTTGTGAGTGTATGTGACTATGTGTGTATGTGTGCATGCATGTGTGTATATGAGTTTGTATATGTGAGTGTATATGAGTGTGTAAGTGTATGTGTGTGTATATATGTGTATGCATGCATGCATGTGTGTGTGTGTGTGTGTGTGTGTGTGTTGGGGACTGTGGGTGGTTGCAGAGACTGTCCAGGCTGAGGACAGAGCCCTGTCTCTCATCTGTCACTCCCTGGCTGGGCAGGGGAAGGGCTCATTTCTGCCCTGGCTCACTCCTCACCCACTGCAGGAGCAGAGACCTTTGAGCCCATGCAGACCCAGGGTCTGTTCGGGGGCTCCCAGCGCCACCTGACATTAAATGCCAAAAAGCTGCATACCCAGTACCACAGGCTACATCCTTATCTTTGCCATAAAATCGGTTTCTTCTTTCCTCACTCTTAGAAATCATGTCTATTAGCTTTAACCTGAAAGCTTTGTAACTTTCCACATGGTGAATCAACAAAAGAATTAAAAAAAAAAAAAAGAAATCATGTCTATTAGGCATAGAGGATCCGAAGCCATTTGCAGGCACTGTTCGGGGAGTCGGGGTCCAGAAATGACCAAAGTTCCTGTTCCCTACTCAAGCCCCACATGCAAAGAAACATATAGTGCAGCTGACGGTGACCAAGGCTGTGGAGAGGGACCAGGCAGGAAACAGACACGAACAGAAGGAAACAAAGGAACGAGGGGCCGGGGCAGGAGAGAGGGGCAGACGCTGCGCTTGTCTCACAAGTGGCTGACCCAGGCTTCATGCCCCGAATACCACCAGTGACGCCTGAAGACAGCACACACACACACACACACACACACACACACACACACACACACACACACACACACACACACACACACACACATACTCTCCAGTCCCCAGCTTAAAGGAAGAAAATAAGAAATATGTGTGGGCTGGAGTTCTAGTGTTGCAGGTAAGCTGCTTGCCTTGCATGCGGCTGGCCCAGGTTCGATGCCCGGCACCTCATATGGGTCCCTTAGGAGTGATCCCTGAGCACAAAGCCAGGAGGAAGCCCTGAGCACTGCCAGGTGTAGCCCCCAAACAAGCCAAAAAAGTGGAGAAAAACAGAAAGAAAATAAGAACAATCAAAGTAAGAAGAGCAAGAAACACAAACAAACAAACAATCCAAAAACAGGAGAATTTTTAAAAGCAGCAGAAGCGAGAATGGGTGCGGGGTGAGTTCATTGCCAGTAAATGCTGGGTCCAGTGGCTGGGCCTGTCCCGGGCAATGACTGATAAAGAGCTAAAATTAGCCGCCTTTCCTTTGAGCCCAGGCCACCTCCAGCCTTGAACTTTCATCCCCTGAGACTGGCACCCAGCATTTCCCTACCGGGGGTGGCCAACCTGCCCTCAAGGCCCTGGCCCCCAGGAAGGCGGCCTTCCCGTCCACACCTCCTCCCTCGCCGTCTATTTCCTGGAGCCCCAGCCCCTTGGATGTGGCCGGTCTCGTGACCCGGAGCGCCTAGTTTCCCAGAATCTTCCACCGTGGGACCCGCGCCCCTCTCTCGCTCCACCCCTGGCCGGAGCTGGCAGGCCGCCATTCTTGCTAAATGGACCGCTAAAACGGCAGAACACAACCGCTTCCTTTTGGCACGGCCTCCCCTCTGCTCACAGCGTGCCTTTCGAGCGTTCAGCCTGGCCCTTCTCCCCCAGATCCGTAATCCCACTCCATTTCTGAAAATGACTTCACTCTGCCCCTTAAATGTCTATTAAGGGCTTTGTCTTGGCACTAAAACTGCCCTTTCGTCTCGGTGGATTAGCTCAGTGGATTAGCTGCTTCTCTCTGTTCTCCCCGCTCCACGCCCCTCCCGCCCCCCAGAAACCCATCTAGATAAAGGTTGCCCTCACCGATACCGGAAACTGGTCCGGTGGTCACTAAGTGTTATTAGAGGTGACCTTAGAGAAGCCAGGGAAAGCAGGTCAGAGACTGGGAAGTGTAGTTCTCCTTTTGTTTTCTCTTTCTCCTCAAGGTCCAGGGCGGTTAGCACAATTCCAGAAATCAAAGGGCCGAGGAGTCTGCTTAGAAATTGGCCTGGACAAGGCAGTTCTCAAGAACTAAGGCATGTTCTCTGTACCTCAGTTGTGACAAGGCCACTAGACTGGTAGGTCAGGAAAACACCATTGATGCATTTTGTCCGGATTTCAAGCAAGGTGTTTTTGATAACCATACAAGCAAGTAGGAAAGTACAGTGGACTGAAGTCAAGTTAGGGTTAGGAACTAGGTCATATTCTATAGTGCTGGGTAACTGGTGAATCTCAGACAAAATGCTTCTAAAACTTTGCTAAAGATACTGACAGAAATATACCTGATTCCATTTCCCTCCATTTTTTCTCTGCTTTCTGAAGATGAAATGCTTATAAATACATAGGTAGTATTTGTTTTTTGTTTTTTTGAAGTAAATAGATTTTATTTAGAGGTTTCTGAGGGAAAGAGGAAGGGATAAGTGGGAGAGAGAATAGTGAAAACAACGCGCTCAAGAGAGAATGCGGGCTTCTCCAAGGGTGGAGGAAGCCCCTACACATAACCAAGCTTTAGATACAAAAGTATGAAAGCATGAAAGTACACATCTCCGGGGCCCGGAGCGAATGCACAGCGGGTAGGGCGTTCGCCTTGCACACGGCCGACCCGGGTTCGATCCCCGGCATCCCATATAGTTCCCCCAAGCACCGCCAGGAGTAATTCCTTAGTGCAAAGCCAGGAGTAACCCCTGAGCATCGCTGGGTATGACCCAAAAAGCAAAAAAAAAAAAAAAAAGAAAAAGAAAGTACACATCTCAAGAGGGGAGATGCGGGCGACACATGTGCTCGGCCACGTGGGCACAAGCAGCACATGGGCTCAGGCAGCATATACGCCTACATAGGTAGTATTTGTAAAGGGGATTATGTGGAGGAAATAAAGTCAGAATACCTCAATAGACATCTAACAAGATCACTTCTTTTGTTCTGTTTTTCTTGGGGGCCCCCCGGACAATGCTCAAGTGTTTCTCCTGGCTCTGAACTCAGGAATCACTCCTGGTGGTGCTGAGACCATATGGGATGCCCGGGATTGAACCCAGGTCAGCACCAAGCAAGGCAAGCGCCCTGCCTGCTGTACTATCTCTCCAGCCCCTAGCAAGATAGCTTTGATGGGGAAATTCATCTAAAAATAATAGTGAGGGTCAGGGAGTTGTTGGTGGCTGGACATAGGTTTTGCATGTGGGAGGCCCAGGTTGGGTCCCTGGTCCAGTACATGGTCCCCCAGCACTGCCACAAGGCACCCCTGAGCACCGCTAGACATTGCTCCAAAGAAAAAACCAACCAATAAGTACCCCCTGCCTGCTCCTCCAAACCTTATAATACTTAAGCAGCCTCCCTTTGTACATTTCAAAGCCAACATTCCGGTAAGGTTGCTTTTATGTGTGTATTTATCCTCCTCTGCCCCCACTTTGCCCTGGCACCCAGGCTCAAACCATGGTGGCCGAGTTCACCTGCAGCCGAGATCACACTCTTTGGTGCAGGGATGCCAGAATGCAGAGTTTAAAGGACCTGAGCTCAGCACACATGGGCAGTTCCGGGGATCAAACTCAAGGCCTCATGCAAGTGGAGGCAGCCTTGGCTCTGACTCATCCCCCAGACCCCCAAGACGGAGTTTCCATCACATTCCAAAAGGCAGAACCAAACAATGTAATCATTTTGGAAAAGGCTTAGAGGATATAAAAGGAGCCCCAACCCGGAGAGTGACCGCCCCCGGTCAGGAGAGGGAGCGGGCAGAAAGAATGTGATCAGGGACGGGACATGCCCGCACACCAAGGCAGGGCACGGGTCATTTCTCAGCCTGGGCACGAGGCCATGGTGCTTACAGTCACCCTTGAAAAGGAGCATCTTTCCGTGAAGTCTTGTTTGTCATGCACAGAAAAATAATTTTAGAACCAGAGGGACAGCACAGTGAGATAAGGCGCTGGCCGCTGGACACACAGACCACCCGTTTGACCCCTGGCACCACACAGGGTCCCCCAAGCCCCACCAGGACTGACCTCTGAGCACAGAGCCAGGAGTAAGGACTGAGCCACCAAGTGTGGCCCCTTAAACAAATATAAAAATTAGTCTGCGGGGGGGGGGTGGTGGCGCTAGAGCAATAGCACAGAGGGTAGGGCATTTGCCTTGCACATAGACGACCCAGGTTCAATTCCCAGCATCCCATATGGTCCTCTGAGCACCACCAGGAGTGATTCCTGAGTGCAGAGCCAGGAGTAACCCCTGTGCATCACTGGGTGTGACCCAAAAAGCAAAAAAAATATCTAAACTCCCGCCCCCACAAATGGCCATGGCCTTATCAGTCTGCAGTGTGGAGGCTTAGGGATTGTTTGACTTTGGGAGAGAGCTGGGCTGGAGGGACACTGGCCAGGGACCCTTCTCAGACCAGGGGTGGGGGCTGTTCTTTCTCTGGGGGGGCACTGGACCAGGAAGTGCCCCCTACTTCAGGGCCAGCTCCAGGGGTAACTGACACAGCCTTCTCCGGGAGGAGGAACCCATCTGGGTCGATGAGCCCCCGTGAAGGATGATGGCCACTGGGACTGAGCTGGACCCGGCCCCTTCCTAGTGGCCAAGTGGCTTGAGAAAGCATTTCTGGCTCTGACGCAACCGCGCCAAGAGGGGAGAGTTTTATTTGGGGGTGCTGAGGAGGGGTGCCTTGGAGTCTGATGAATCCCAAGTCCGCCTGCCTCCTGGGGTTCCAATTTAGGGAACCTGATGGCTCGACATGAGGACCCGTGGGCTGGGCCTGTGGAGCAGATCCAGAACCCTGGTGGCAGTTTAGAACAGGCCAGTGAGGGGCTGGAGAGACAGTAGTGGGAAGGGCATCTGCCTTGCACGCAAACAACCCGGGTTCGATCCCCGGCATCCCACAGGGTTCCCAGAGCACTGCCAGGAGTGAGCCCTGAGTGCAGGGCCAGGAAGAAGCCCTGAGCAGTGCTGGGTGTTACCCAACTGCCATCCCCCCCACTCCCACCCCCGCCCCAACAGAACTGGCTGGTGACTTGCACACACCACCCTGATTCTGGAGATTTCAAATACTAAGAGTGAGGAAAGCCGCACTTTTCACGCAGGAGGCCCTGGGGTTCCGGAGGGAGCAGAGGCCTCAGAACTCACCCAGGACGGTGAGAACAGGGCCGGGCCTCACAGAAGCTGGTCCGCTGTTCTCTCCTGCCCCCTGCTGGCCCAGCCTGGCCTCACGACTCCAGGACGAGGCAGGGCAGGGTGGCTGGGAGAGGGGGTACAGAGGGCACCCCAGCCTGGCCTATGGGACAGGGGAAAGGCCGGTGGGATGCCAGCAGTTCCCACCCCTACAGTCAGGTTCCAGGAGGTCTTAGAACCCTAACTGGAGCCTGCAGGCCCGGCCCAGGCAGAGCAGTCAACCCAGCAGAGCTCAGGGGACCCCGAGATGTGCCCCGCACGTGCTCTCTGCCCGGGCGTGACCTCCGGGCCCTGAACTCAGGCCTGCCCCCCACAGGGGCACAGGAGATCCGGGCTCGGCCCACACAGACCCAGGACTTGTCTTGCTGATGGAGGGAACACGGGCTTCCAGGCTGGGATGGGCTCGGCCTGGCACGCTTTCCCTTGAAGATGCCGTTTCGAGCAGATGTGGTGAGGTACACATACCCCACATTCCCGTGTCCTCCTGCTCCCCGCCATCAACAGCTCTCTGTGAAGTGGCTGGTTTGGTTCCAGGGGCTGAACCCCACTGCCACGTCATGGCTGACGGCGTCCCTGGGGGCGAGGGGACTGGGCGACGGACAGAGTCGCTTTACTGTGCTTAGGCTCGGGGGAGGCTCAGCAGGGAGCATGTGTGGTGTGTGGGCCCAGGTCCAGCCGCCTGTGCCTTCCGCCCCGCGCCCGTTTAAATCTTTCTGGGTCACCGTGGGCAGTGCTCAGGAGAGCATGGGGTGCCAGGGAGCAGGCCCGGGTCTCCCCTGCAAAGCCTGCTTCAGACCGTGGCACGCTGAGGCTCTGCCACGCCTTGGGCCTCGCCCTCCGCAGCAGGTGAAGGCCAAGGAGCCTCACAGAGAGGCCAGAGCTCTCCTGGTGTGCACCTGGAGCCCCCGGGAGGAATCGGGGCTGGGGCAGGGACTGAATTTCCTTTCCCACCATCTCACCCTCAAAACCAGCTCAGGGATGACGCCCTTTCAAAGAAAAAATGTCTTTATTTTTTAAATCACAGAACACTAGGCTGGACATCATTGCACACCCACCCATACCCCCACACAGGACACAGGCCCGCACTCTCTCCCAGACTCATCTCCCACACCTATCTCCAAGGGTCACCCATGAGCCATGCCTCGAGGAATGTTCCAGTTTGAGGCCACAGACCAACCTGGGCTTAAGGGAAAATTCTTGGCCAGACCCACAGTCCAAAATGCTACTCCCGGGATGATGTGGGAGAGAGGGGGGAAGGGCAGCAGCTGACCACGGAGCAGGCTCCATGCCCGACATGCATGGGGACAGCTCTGCACCCAGACACGTGTGGGGACAGGCTCTGCACCCCCAGGCATGCATGACAACAGGCTCTGCACCCCCCAGACATATGTGGGGACAGGCTCTACACCCCCACAGACACACGTGGGCACAGGCTCTGCACCCCCGGACCATGTGGGAACAGGCTCTGCACCCAGACATGCGTGACAGCAGGCTCTGTGCCCCCAGATACCCTGCTCTCCCTCTGCTGTTCCGGTGGTCTCCTCCAACAGGGGCTGCCGCATGGACCCTCGACTCAGGAACAGGACGGTGGCGCCGGGGACAGCAGAGGGTCCCATAGGCATCAGTCACTGAGCCCACAGTGCCGGCCGGGCTCACAACTCAATCCTCTCGGGACCCACGAACATCCGCCCTGCTCGGCTCTGGAGGCGCCACTGCCCTCTCTCGCCGGTGACGGGGAGGTGGCCTCCAGCGCAGGAAGTGGGGAGCTGCCACCTTCAGGGATTCCTGCAGCTCTGTGGCCTGCCACCATCTCCCTTGGGCACAGAGAACCAGACTCCGGGCCGGGGGGCTGGCAGGGCTGGGTGCAGATGTGCAGCCACAGAACCTTCTGGAAACTCCGGTCTCCTTCCGACCTGGGTTTCAGAAAGCAGGAGACGAGCGAGAGAGACACGTTCACAAGCTGTTCACCAAGATGCTCCTCCTCCCGGAAAGGAAGGTGCTTGCAATCGGCGGCCAGGCGAGGTCTGAGAGTCACAGGCCCCCCCTTGCTGTCCGGAGAACACGGCCAGGCTGGCAGAAGCAGCCCCACTGCCCAGAGCCAGAGGTTGTCCTCAAGTTCGACTATATTTTACACATATAGAAATACATAGTTATATCTGATTCTTTTTTGTCAGCAAAAAAAAAAAAAAAAAAGGAGGGGAGGGGCAAGAGTTCTTCTCCCAACTGCAAGATTGGTAACATTTGTAGGAAGAAGGTAGAGTTCTGGTTGGCTTTATAATTCCCGACCTAGATGAAATCAACACATCTGCAGCCGTCCTTAAACTCATGTCTTTCAAAAGTCCTGGTCTCTGTTCACATGAACTCATCTGAGTCGTTGCCGTCCTGGGGGAAACAGAAAAAGCGAAACCGTCAAGGTCTTTCAAGTGAGTGACCGACCTAGGAGATGACTCTTGCGCTAGGGAAGGTCTCCTCAGGCCTCGTCACTCAAAAATGGTGGAAGAGCGTATATGTGATGACAAGATTCCCTAAGCAGGAATGACCACCACAAAGACACACGGTCTGGGGACAGCAGATCCTTTGGTGCAATGGGGAAACTGGGGGATTTGTCCTATTTGTTCTGTTTTGGGGCTCTAGCCGTCCGTGCTCAGGGCTCAGTCCTGGCAGGGCTCGGGGACCAGGCTGACAGTATGCGAGGCAAAGGCCCTCTACCCGCTGTCCTGTCGCTCTGGCCCTGAGACAACACTGATTACTACTCTAGGCTTCCTGAGTGAGCAGAGGGCGGAGTGAAACCCGTTGGCGGGGAGGCAGACCCCTTCAGGACTACCCTCATGTCACCAGGCCTCACCAGCAAGGGCTTAACTCTCTAAGAGCAAAAAGATTCTCTTTAATTACACAACACCACTGTGTGATCCATTATGAAGACACACCTCTGATTCACAGAGGACATCCCTAAGTTTAGCTCTTCAGAGACGGAACTAGGATACTGGCGTCTGCTCTTAGGAAGGCCGGTACAAGCAAGTCACCAAATCATTTAAGCCCGGCTCCCGTGCCCCCGGCTCAGCCTTTGCTTTGTTTCGACGTGACTCAGCGCTCAGGTGTCGCTCGCATACCTGATTTGAAGACATGTTCTCTGCCTTCATAAGTGACGAGTAGCTCCTAGGAGAAAAGCACATTCAGAGGGTACCCAGCCAGCGGGGGCGGGCACAGCGGGGCGGGGGGGGGGGGGACTCGGGGGGTCGTGGGAACCCAAGAGGGTGAAGGTCCCAGACCACCAACTGGGGGCTCCGGGGCTGGGGGGAGCAGCCGGAGCCCACAGGACTCGTGCGGGCTCCTGTGGCCGAGTCCCCCTGAGGTCGCCCTTCCAGGGCAGAGCGATGGCAAGCGGAGCCTTGTGGACAGGACGCGAGAGGGGGCAGGTCACCCAGAGGATAGAGAACAAAGGCCCAGGGGGACTCCCACAGGCTCCGGAGATATGTGTAGCCCAGGAGGAACTTGGCCCAGGGACACGGATCTGAGGAGTGGACACCTGGGATGGGTAGAAGCTTCAGGAGCAGAAAGGGGGACAGGGCCAGCCCTGACAGTGACCAAGCAGCACCATGGACAGAACCCTGTGCTAAAGCTGGCGGGGGAGGGGACAGCAGAAAGTAGGGTAAGATGACTAACACAAAGTGTCCCCCCAGGCCGGGAGTGTGCTTCACAGGCCCAGTGTGCGTAAAGTCCGGGTTAGATCCCAGAACCGCTGGCTGTGCCCCTCGAAACACAGAGAAGAGGCCAGAGAGATGCAGCAGGGGGAGGGTTGGGACTCGCACGTGGCCGACACAGGCACAAGGTCCACATGCACCATCAGGAGTGAGCCCTGGGCACGGCAGGGTGTGCCCCAAACCACCCATCCCTGGGGAAGAATAGGACTAGCCCCTCCGAGCACGCAGGAGGCTCCGTGCGGCCCCAAGAACCACCTGGCATACCTGAGCACTGGGCACAAAACCAAACAAATCAAACTGCATTTTCACCGCTTCCTCACTGAAAGCAGTGTGTCACACTCAGGGGCAGCTATGTGCCTGGCTGGCCCGGGACCTGGGCTCTGGCCTGACTCCTGGCTCTGTGCTCTGGGATCACCCCCAGGGGGGCTCAGGAGACCATATGCGGCACCAGGGATCAAGCCCAGGTCAGCTGCAGGGCACGCCCCCACCTCATGTACTGTTATCTCCTGGCCCCAATTACCTTCAAGTTTCTAAAGCATTTAAAGAGCAGCTTCCAACAGCGCTTGGCACTGGCCTCTACAGTTAAGCCACCGAGGAATCTACGGCCGAGCTGGTGAGAGCTCAACCCTGAGTTCTGTCTTTCCTCTTTCTGAAGGTACCAAGAGACCAAACTCCACAGACGCCCCCCAGGGCGCATCTGCGGCCCAGAGGGGCAGGTGCCTCTCCCTGCAGTGCTCGCCCGGGCCAGCACGCGGGGACAGCCCCACACAGACCTCAGCTCATCCATCTCCCGCTTCTTCTTCATCTCCTCCTTCTCCTTCCGCTTCATCTCTTGGACCTGGGCTTTCTTCTCGCTCCGCTCCTCGCGGTCCCGGCACTCCTTCTCGGCCGCCAGGTCGGGGAAGCGCTCGGCTCTGGTCTTCTCCAGCCGGTTCAGGATCTCATTCATCTTCTTCTCCACGGTGACCAGCTTCACCTTGGGGGGAGCCGGGGCAGGCGTGAACCCTGAGGCTACGGTCGGCCCTGGGTCCGGGGCGAGACAGCAGGGGAAGCCCCCCGCGGGGGCCGTACTCACGTCCTTCTGCCTGTGGAAGCCGATCTGGCCCACATCCATGTCTGACGTCTTCTTCAGGTTGGACCAGGGCGTGTAGACCACACCGACGTTGTTCATCTTGCAGCCTGCAGAGCGAGAGGCCACCTTCACCCTGCAGCCTGTGACGCCGAGCCGGAGGCCCACACCCCGGGCAAGGCCCTGTAATCCAAGGAGCAGGCGCAGAAGGCAGCGGCCATGGAAGGCCCAGCCATCTGGCCACACAGGCCCCAGGCAGGGCCCGGAGCAAAGTGGCCACAGAGGACAGCAGGAGCCACGCACTGGCCTCGGGAGGCGCCATCGTGGCGGGAAAGAGAACGGGACCACACGGGGCTCCTTGGGCCCGCTAGTGGCCTGCGGGTACTGTGAAGCAAACAGACTGGGCCAGGGCCAGAGGCTGCTCTGCACGCATGGAGGGGCAGGAGCCTCGGGAAACCAGAGTGATGGCTTGTCCTGCAGCCCTTCCTGGCTTCTCTTCCTTTCCAGCACGGAGCCTCTTAGCTACCACAGAAGTTCAGCAGAGTGATTGTCCAGGTGGAGGATCTGGACAAAAGGGGCCAGTAGTGGCCTGATCACACTGCCTCTCTCCTCCCCACCCACGTGGCCCTCCGCCACCCAGGCACCCCTAGTATCCCAGACTGGCTTCTGCAGTGTGCGAGACCAGGCCCATAGCCAAAGGTCCTCAGATCACTGTGTCTTGAGAGAGGCCATGAGGACCTCTGACCCTGGTGACCCCCATGACCCGCCACAACCCCGGCCATATAGCACTGTTATGTCCTCATTGTAACCCAGCCAGGGCATGGCTGATCCCCTCATGAAGAGGCAGGAAACCCGTATGATTATGAGATAACCCCGAAACCGCCACCGTGGGGAGACCAGAGACTTGAGACAGGGTGAGTGGGACATGCAGCCCCAGGGCCTGACGGCCATGGGGGACACAAACAGAGGGGCAGCTGGCCAGCACCTCTGTGGGCCACGGAAGGCTCCCCAAACTGGTCACTGCTGCGCGGCTACTTCAGACAACACCCCTGCCTGCTGCATACGTGAGGTCACAGGCCATGTGCACTAGCCAACCGAGTTCGATCCCCGGCATCCCAGAGAGTCCCCCGAGCACCACCAGGAGTTAATTCCTGACTGCAGAGCCAGGAGGAAGCCCTGGGCACTGTCAGTTGCGGTGCATAAAAACCAATGTTCCCGAATCTCAAAAATCTCAATCTTTAAGTGAAAGGCGGACGCCACCTTGTGTTTGTCTACAGACAGCAGCTGGGCGCCAAGGGCTCTGGGCAGGCAGGGCTGGGGCCACCCGGGCAGGTCCAGCCTCCACCGCAGGCCAACAGGGGACACGCACAAGGACACACACTCGTGGGGAGATGTGCAGGAGGGGGAACAGGGAATGGGCACGAGGCACGTTCCCGGCACTTATCCAAAACGCACCCACTCCAGACAGAGGAGGGCGCTGGGAAACTGACCTTGGATACTGTTGGCTTTCACGAGCTGGGCACAGTCCATCAGCACTTCCTTCGGGATGTCCTCGATCTTCTCCCCCTGCAACACAGAAACCAGATGCATCCATGGCGGGCACTTCCTACACGCGACCCACCCAGGGCTTGGCCATGACAGTCCGTGCGCTGCAGGACAAGGAAAGCCAGGCCAGGGGGTGTAGACAGCAACAAGAGGCACAGGCGGGAGGCGCTGCTGCTGAGTGTGTGACAGAGAGCACACACACAGAACATGAGAGCAGCAGCGCCACAGCCATCATTCCTCACCGCACAGAACCTGGGAGAAACGGTGCCTGCGCCTGGGGACCCTTCCAGGCCGCTGAGGGGCTAGCGAGACGAGCCACCCCTGACCTGCCCTGCACAATCTCTGCAGTGCTGGGGACAGAACATAGGGCTGTCCATACCATAGCGCCACACCCAGCCCGTGTGTGTGTGTGTGTGTGTGTGTGTGTGTGTGTGTGTGTGTGCGCGTGCATGTGTGTGTGTGGCTATCCATACCACAGCGCCACACCCAGCCCGTGTGTGTGTGTGTGTGTGTGTGTGTGTGTGTGTGTGTGTACGCGCACATACACAGAGACTGGGATTGAACCCTGACTTTGTATGTGGAAAGCATATGCTCTACTAAAGCATGAGCACCATGTGGGATTTGGATCTGTGCTGACAGAAGTCTCCCCAGCTGAGGTGGCGGCACCCTCACACCTCACATCTTAGCAGCCGCTTCTGAGTCAGGAAGAAAGCTGAGGTACCTCAGGCCTCAGCATTTGCTGGCAAGAAATACTAGCGGTGCCTGTCTCTTCCAGATCCCTTTAGGGAGGTCAACTACCCCTAAGCGACAAGTGTGGAGAGGTGTTTCCTGGGACCACCCAGTGCTGGTTTTATTTTCCCTCAGGAGGAAAGCCAAGCTCTAGTCAAGTGACAGTACCCCGGGTCACCTCTGTTCCTCCCATAATCCACAACGCAGGACCCAAGGAGAACCCCATCTCCACCGCACTCTGGAAGAGAGTGCCCTCACCCACCCACACACCAGCAGGGGACACCCCCGAGCATTGACACTCCAACCCTGTACTGGTTTGGGGCCCGTGGCTGAGCAAGTGGGAGGCGCGGGATCCATGCAGCACCACAGGGCTGAGCAATCCTAGAGCATCTGCGGGTGGAGCCCCTGAACAAAGAGTGATTCAAAGGCTGCTTCTCTCACTTGTGATCCACATCAGCAGTCTTGGGGTTCATTACCGGAGGGGCTTGGGGGACCCTATATAGTGCCAGGGATCAAACCCAGGCCAGCCGCGGGCAGGGCAAGTGCCCTACCTCATTGTGCTGATCTTCTCCCGCTAGGAGTGAGAAGCCCACAGAGCAGGCCTGACAGCTCCGCCGGGGCACGTGAGACGCTCACCCCGGGAGCCCCAGGGGGCTTAGCAAGGGCTCTAGAACTGCTTCATTACCCGAATTTCCCTTCAAACACCAACGGCTCTGGAGGAATATACGAGGGACAGATACCCCACGATTCCCCTACACGCACTAAAGGAATGTCAACCGCGTGCTGGAAAACAAGTTCATTATACAGGCGACACGGGAATCCTGTTCCTGCTCATCAGCCCACTAACCAAGGCACAATATCCGTGATGAAAGTGGGACTCCAGGGGTGGAGGGGAATGAAAGCGAGAGGAAGGACAAGGATGGCAGGGCGAGCCGGTGGCCTGAAGCAGAGTCTCACCTCCCAGGCCCGAGACTGTCCAGCCTTTCAGAGCTGGGGGCTTGGGGGCGCCTCTGTCTGCTGCTGACTCTACCTGTTTAATTACCTCCTGTCAGTGAACTGCAGAAAAAAGGACAGAGCAAGAGATGACACTCATCTCTCAAGACAAAGGCCCATTTAGATCCAGTTACCTTATGCAAGCGGAGGTACACGTGAGCCGAAGAGAGTTTGTCCACGTGGAACCTACAGGGAATGAAAGCCACTTTTTAGCAAGGGATAAAAACAACCACTGCCGGCGACCGGCACTCAAGAACCCACCACAGGCCTTCAGCAGGTCGCCCCCTCGCCGAGCACTGGAAGTGATGCCACAACAGTCCCTCCATCCAGAACATGGTGTAAGACAAAGGACCAAGAGCAGTGGTGGGGATAAGGGGAACACTCTGGGCAGGGGACCCGTCTAGGGAGGAGGGGCTAGGGTGGGTACAGGGACCAGGATCCATCCCATGGGTCTTTGGGACAGGAGCAGAGAAGCGGACAGAGGAGTTTCCCGGACCGGGAGCCCTGAGACGGCAGACAGAACCTTCCCCGCAGGGTGCAAGGTGAGGGAGCGTCTGGGAGTGCTTGGCTTTTTGACACAGAGCTGAGGACTTCAGGGGCAGCCTGGAGGCAGCAGTGCCCACAGGAGTCAGCCACCTTGGTCCCCTGGCATGGAGGCAGGTGCCCGGAGAGCCTGGGCCTGTTCATGGCAGCAAGATCACCGCCCTCCTGCCCATGGTCCCTGCCATGAGGCTCTGGCTCCTGCCACTGGGCCACCAGGCAGCCTCCTGTCCCACCCCAGCTGACATTTCTGTCCAGGACTGCCACCAGAATCCCACCCCCCGTCCCTGCTGGCACTGGCCTTGGAGCTGACCCGCAGGAACTGCAGGAGGCCACCTGGGAGTCCTTAAGGATGGCTGGCACCCCACACCCGCCTTCTCTAGCCACACCAGCACAAGATGCGGCCTGGCCTTCCCGAAGAGGGTGACCACCTGCCCTGCACTGGCTCGATAGGGTACACGGGCCTTTGTGTCACCTATTGAATGAAGGTGACCCTCCAGGGGGCGCTGATCTCCCCTGAAAGGAGGACCCAGAAGCTTGGGAGCCTTGAACGTAGACGATGCTACATGATGGCCAGGGTCCTGCTGTCTCTGGGCTTGACTGTGGGCCACCTCTGGACTGTAGGGTTCAACCCTGGGCCTCCAGCGTACAAAGCCTCGGCCCTGCCGACTTTCTGGTTCCCTTGATGCCCTGTCAAACGCCCTCCTTCAAGGATGAACTCAGATACCAGTGTCCAAGGGCTGCCTCAGAGAGCAGCATGGGCTGCTCTGCGCCCCACGGGGCTCACTCTCGGTGTGCCGGGGTTGGGGGTGGCCAGCTTGGGGCGGGTCTAGGAACTGCAGGCCAGGCTGAGCTCAGTCTAAGAGGCCCCGTTTAATCTCCTGGGACACAGGCGGGGTGTGGGCTGGGACCCGGGACCCTGCTGCTGGGGAAGGAAGCCAGCCCAGAGGCTGCATTTGCCTGACAGTCTCCAGCCGATGCCAGCAGGGCCCTCCAGTCTCCCGACAGGTCAGAGAGTGACACCAATCTTCCAGCCGGGGCGAGAGCTCGCATGGAGATGCAGGGTGCACTGGAGCGTCCATTGGACTGCGGCCTCACCCTCAGGGGCCCTGCCTGTGTCCACAGTGGGTAGGGTGTTTGCCTTTCAGGCAGCCGACCCGGGTTCGATTCCCAGCATCCCATATGGTCCCCTGAGCACCACCAGGAGTGATTCCTGAGTGCAGAGCCAGGAGTAACCCCTAAGCATCGCCAGGTGTGACCCAAAAAGCAAAACAAAAACATCAGAGCAGGAACGACACATCATGAGAAGCAGAATCAAACTGACTTACCAGACATCCTCGGGCCAGCCGTGCTTTATGAGGTCCTCATCTACAGTGAGACAGAGAACAGAGCACAGTGAGGTCCACGGGGCGGACAGTCTGCCCTGCAAGAGCTCCCTGCCTCCTCAGCCCCGAGACTGCAAGTCACCAACACAGATCTCACAGCCCGATAGTCTTAAGTCACACCTGTATCTTGAAATCCAGTATTTCTATTTGATAACAATATGCTGACAAATACAATCAGCTAAGAAGTCAGAGGCTCTCTTAGAAAATGGATTCCTATAATACCTATGGTTAAGCGGTTTTGTAAAACTTGTTTTCAAAAACCCTTCTCGGGAGCAGAGCAACAGTACAGAGACTAAGGTGCTTTCGGCCAACCTGCGTTCAATCCCAGGAATTCCACAGGGTTCCCAAATCCCCCAAGCCCCAGATGGCCAGTAAGTCCAGAGCACAGACAGGTGTACACCCCAAAAGGAGCTCCAAGTAGGCACGTGTGGAGGGAGCTTTAGGTGAGGCGGGGCGGAAGGGGTGACGCTAATAAGCATTCGGCTACAATTTGAATTCTTAAGCTGCCTATTAGATAAAATTTCAAAAGCTTCAACATTTTCTATTGCCGTCACTGGGCTGTTTCTAGCTACACGTGTCAGTAAGGCCATGCGGATGCTCCTGAACACTTCTACTAAGGAATGTCTATAAAAGCTGAGGCAATAAAAGTCAGGGCCATAGCACAGCAGGGAGGGTGTTTGCCTTGCACACGGTCCACCTGGGTTGGATTCCCGGCATTCCACTGGCATCCCCGAGCAGCGCCAAGAGTGATTCCTGAGTGCAGAGTCAGGAGTAACCCCTGAGCATCGCCAGTGAAGATAACATAAGCATAAACAAAGTGAAGCAATAGTTTATTTTCTTTTTTTGCTTTTGGGGTCACAACGACGATGCACAGGGGTTACTCCTGGCTCTGCACTCAGGAATTACTCCTGGCGGTGTCAGGGGACCACATGGGACGCTGGGAATCAAACCTGTGTCGGCTGCGTGCAAGGCAAATGCCCTACCCACTGTGCTATCACTCCAGCCCCAGGAAGCAATAGTTTAAAGGGAGTCTGGGAGCACAAGCTTTACACTAAGAGCGCCAGGTCCAATCACCTCAGAGGTGCCCGCTGGCCCCTGCCTGCCGGCTGATGGGAGGAACCGTGTGGAGAGCGGTTGGGAATCGAGACTCCTTTGTGGCCCTAGAGTCCCGAGGCAGAAGCCATCAGGCTCTTCCGCGGAGGAAGGTGAAGTCTTCTGACACGCAGGGCAGGCCCGCCACCCAGGATCCAGCCTGACTGTGCCACGCCACGGGACCCACAAAACTCCCTCCAGGAGCCCACGGGTCTTAGTCAGGCTCGGGCCTGCCCGTGTCCATTCCAGAAACAGCTCCCCCAATCTGGATGGGCCTGCTCTCCCCTTCACAGTCCTGCACTCCCCCAAGCCCCCCACACTGTCTTTACACACTTGCTTCTGGAGAACCATTCCAGGCTCCCGGGAAGCCGAGCATGAGAATGCCGCGCAGCACGAACCTCCTCTGCACAACTTCACACATGCTGGCCTGGCGCCTCCCAGATAAGCTCCCAGAGAGACACTAAACCTGAGGCACAGAGTCAGGGGGAGGCATCGGGCCAGGCGGCCACTCCTCCCAGAAACATGCAGGGCCAGCCCCCAAAGGCCCTCACAGTAGGTCTGTCAGTAGCTGGCAGCCTAAAGCTTGTGTTTGACAAGCCACAACGGGCAAGGCAGGGGGCCCGACAAGGACCATTCACCTGCCGAAAAAATCAAAATTTAAAACAGCTTCAGAAACTTACTTTCGTATTTGTCCTTTCCCATGTAGATCGTGTAAGGAGATGAATTCACTAAAACAAAACAAAAATAAAACCATTAGAAACCTCCCTCTCTGTAGCTCTCGCCGCTGAGACGGGAGGGTGGCGGAGTGCGGCCCGCGGGCCAAACCTACCCAGGGTGGGGGTGTGTTTCCATAACTTTTTTGGTTTTGTTTTGGGGCACACCCTGCAATGCTCAGGGGTCACTCCTGGCTCTGCACTCAGGGGACTCCTGCTCAGGGGACCCTAAGGGATGCTGCCTCAGGCCGTGTGCAAGGCAAGTGACTGCCCTGCTGTCCTATGGCTCTGGTCCGCCTTTCACATCTTCAACGTCTTGGGGGAAAGGCGAAAAAAAAAAAGCAGCTGTGCAATGATGGGGCCTTTGCGTGGCTGGCGAAGCGTGACCTGATCACAGCTGGCCCACGCTGAGGCAGCTTCCGGCCCTGAGCTGTGACTCCTTTCTACTCGCTCAAGCCACCCCAGCTCTATCCTCTGACCTTCCTCCAGCAGGGAAACAACAGGTTTGCTGGGGGCAGGACGAGTGCAGAAGGGAAGGTGTTTGCCTGCTGCAGACCCCTAGTGCAGCCCTAACCCCCCAATAAACAACATGCAAAAAATCAGATTACCCTAGTACTTTGGTTATTATTATTATTATTTGCTTTTTGGGTCACATCATTTCCTTTTCATTCTTTTCATGTGTTCTGGTGATGGGATTTTTCGTTTCCAGTGTCAAAGTCAAGGCTGATTTAGGAAGCCACAAGACATCTGTGCCCAGCTCTTCAACTCCTCTTGTACCTTAATACTCCTTAATAGCTTCTGGCCTAAGAGTTTTCCATAACTGGGTAAATGATTCCAGTACCTCTCAATTGAGCTGTTGCTATCCTGAGCCAGGTAGCAGCGATGATTAGCTCCTGTGCTCATCAGTCGTATCGCTGGGTAATAATAACCAAAGCAGGGGCCGGAGCACAGCGGGTAGGGCGTTTGCCTTGCATGCAGTCGACCCGGGTTCGATTTCCAGCATTCCATATGGTCCCCTAAGCACTGCCAGGGATAATTCCTGAGTGCAAAGCCAGGAGTGGCCCCTGTGCATCGCCAGGTGTGACCCACAAAGCTAAATAAATAAATAAAATAAAATAAACTAGACCCTCTAGGCCCGAGCAATAGCACAGTGGCGAGGGCATTTGCCTTGCACTCGGCCGACCTAAGTTCGATCCCTGGCATCCCGTATGGTCCCCCGAGCAGCGCCAGGAGTAATTCCTGAGTGCAGAGCCAGGAGTAACTGGGTGTGACCCAAAAAGCCAAAAAATAAAAAGTAAAAAAAATAAATTAGCCCCTCTGTGGCCACTGTCAGCTGGCTGGCTGCAGGGAGTCTTCCCAATGACTCTCTATGCCTCTCGGCTTTCTGTACTGTGTGAGGGTTTCTCCGCTTTCACTGGAGAAGTTCAGATGTTTTTCTCCTGTAACTTCACGACTGCAAAGATTTACTATTTGATTAGGGGCCACAATACGTTCCCACTTGGAAGCAGCTGGCAGTGCAAGAGATGCCAAGGAGGAAACGGGGACTGAGGATCCTTGGGCGGTTTAGTCCCTTCTAATTGGTTCTATTAGGGACATCTGGGTTTGCAGGGCTCCAGCTGGAATGCCACCAGAACTCTAAGGAAACTCTAAGCGCTGAGCACCTTCTTCCCAGCCCTGGCTGGGGCAGTATGGAGGATTGAGTCTCTCTCAGGGGTGGAAAAAGCTACAAGGAGAAGAAAAGGCTGGCCAGGGCCTCTAACGATTTCTGAGGCTGGTTCGACCTTCCGTTTCCTTGTCCTTAAATCTGGGGAGCCACACAAGCAAGTGCATGGAGCAGAGCGGATGTGCCTGCGTGCTGGGGCCCGCTCAGCTCTCCTGTCTCCCGAGCACGCAAAGGGTGCCGCGACAGCACTACCAACCCTCAGTCCACAATCAAACAGCCTGAGCTGGGTCTGGGTGGTGGTGGTGATGGGGGAAACACTGTCCAGCGGACAGCCCAGTCCCTCGGCCTCCATATGGTCCCCGGAGCACCGCCAGGACTTCATTCCCGATTGCAGAGTCAGGAGGAAGCCCTGGGCATCGCAAGGCATGACCCCCCAAAACAACCAAATCACCATCCGGGGAAGGCTGATGACGGCTGGCCGGGCCCAGCGGGTGTGACGGTCTAGGGCGTAGACGGGAGAGGGGGCGCTGGCTGGGGAGGGCACACGGAGCTGGACACTCGGGAGTGGCCGCGAGCCCCTGCAGCGGAACTACCCACTGCAGGGAGGCCCGGGCTCGCTGCCCCGAGCCGAGGGCGGGGGGCAGCCCGAGGGGGACAGCCGCCGGCCACCGCCAGGAAAGGGGCCCTCCAGGGATGCGGCTGCGGCGATGCCCATCGCTCTGCCTACTCGCAGGGAGCGCGAGCCGCGGGCCAGCCCTGGGCAGTGGGGGGAAGAACCACACACACACACACACACCCGCACCGGGAGCACAGACAGCTACAGGACGGTCCCCGCACGCACTGACCAGAGGGTCACTCGGGGCCGCCGGGCGCCGGTCGCGCAGTCCGCGAGGCGGCAAGGGCGCGGGGGGCGGCGGCGCCCACTCACCACAGCTGCTGGTGAAGTAGAACACCATGGCGAGGGCGACGGGGACAGCGCGGGGCAGCTGCTGGCCACTGGCGGAGCCCGGGAGACCCGAAACACGGAGGCCGCCTGACCCCGGAACTAGTCGCATACTTCCGGCGGAAGTCGGGCGCGTCATAAGACAGGGCCGTCGGCGCCATCTTTGATCCTGGCAGGAAGAGGCTGTTGGCGGGATCGCGCGGTTGGCTGTCCAGAACTGGGGGTGCCGGGAACAGGGGCGGGGAGGGGGGGCGGGGACCCTGAATTTAGGCTAGGTGAAGAAGAGTCATTGCTTGGCAACCCGCGCTTCTTAAAGCCAGACGCGGTTGTCACGTTTTATTTTGCCACCATCCTCCACATTCTAGCGCCTCCTTGCTCCCCCTGCCGTGCTCCTCCTGTCTTGCTCCGCCTCGCCTCTGTGCTCCCCCTGCTGTGCTACCGGCTCGCCTCCTTGCTCCCCCTGCCGTGCTCCACCTGCCATGCTCCCGGCTCGCCTCCTTGCTCCCCCTGCCGTGCTCCTCCTGTCTTGCTCCCGGCTCACCTTCGTACTCCCCCTGCTGTGCTCCCGGCTGGCAGCAGCCTTCGCCTTCCAGGTCAGGGAGTTCCTGGCATTTGGGAGAGAGCCCACATTCCCGGCCCCGTCCCACTCTAGCTCTGTGCTTTTGCGCCCACTTTCAGTAGACTAACTTTGCGAATTCACCAGCTTCCTCACCGCCGAACAGGACTATTGAATTCACAGTTCAAAGGAACTCTGCTAACTGACTCTTGCGGGCTTGCCGGCAGGAAGCACCGAGAGAAGCACCGAGAGACCAGCTGTTACTGGTCTAGGCCAAACCCTTATGCTGCCTGGGGGCTTCAAGGTGTGCGCCCTGGCCTCTCTCTGGGGTAGAAGTAGGAGCTGAGTCTGTACAAAACTGGGCAAATCCCAGATTTCTGAGCCTCAGACTTTGTTCTTGCTTCATTCTTCGAAGCTGGGCGCATCACTTTTTTTTTCTTTTTGGGTCACACCCGGCGATGCACACGGGTTACTCCTGGCTCTGCACTCAGGATTCACCCCTGGCGGTGCTCAGGGGACCATCTGCGATTCTGGGAATAGAACCCGGGTTGGCTGCGTGCAAGGCAAATGCTCTACTCTTTCGCTCCAGCCCCTGGGAACATCACTTTATTTAGATCTAAACCTATGCCAGAATTAGGGTGTGCCACACAGTTCCCCTTCCACAGCTGTGTAGGAACCTGAGGGAAAGAAGAGTGAGATTAGAAAGAGAAAGACCCCAATTGAAGCAGGATATGCAGAAGATCCTTTCAACCTCCTGCTCTCCCTCAAATCCTTTGTCCTCCTACTTTGCATGCTTTAAACCCAATGCAGTGTTCACCCCCACCCCTGCCCCCCCACGGAAGACAAGACGGAAGACGTAATCACCAGCTCCCTGCAGGGCCTGACCTCAGCCAAGAAACGAAACGCTGGGGAATGAGAAGTTCCAGCCTTCCTGAGCCCCTCTTGGGAGCCAACCAACCCCAATCTACCAGAAACTGTACTTGCCCGGTGACAAAGATAACAATAGCTAACAGCCAAAGGGGGCTTTAGCAATCGAAAGCATGACCCTCTCTCCATTCTATAAAAGGAGAATAAATGGCATTACTCTCTGTAATATGGAACTGATAATATCTCCTAGACTCTGCTGAGGCCTAAAGAATTTTTTTACAAAAACACAAAAAATGTATAATAATGCATGGCACATAACCGATATTTATGCCCTAATTTTTTTTATGTGCCCCAAGCAGGAAAAAGCTCTGGCCAAACCCAGGCATGAAGCTAGGATGAACAAGGAACCAACTGCTTTGTCCCTGACAGATACAGGAACAACACCAGTGAGATGTCTCTTTGCCCATTGCCAGAGGTTACCTATATTTTTTTTTATGCAATTGAAAAGTACAGAATAAAGTAGAAGCCCAAAATATTGCTAGCAAGTAAAAAAGAAAAAAAGCTTTAAGGAAATAAAAATTGCTGTGAGAATCTTGGCGAAGGTACTTTAGGAAAACCCCTTTCTCCAGGAATCCTAACCAGTAATCCCGGAAGGGCCTTGGACTTCTGCTCCGAACTACAGTTCCCAGCATGCCCTCTCAGAGGCCTTGCGGGAGGCGTGGTTTCTCCGGGGCTGGGAGGGATTTGGGGTTTCAAGGGCGGGAGAATCTCGGGAACGGAACTTCCGGAGGGGCGGGGCAGGTGCCGCGGACAGCCAATCAGTGAACGGAGAACTAGGAGCCCGGCACAGCAGCCAATCCCGTCGCAGCGGCCTCGGCCTCAGCCGGCGCGGGACAATTTGAACACCGCGGCGGAGCGCCGGGCCGGCTGAGGCGCGCTCGCGGGCTTGGAGGCGCTGCGGGGAAGCCCGGGACTCGCGGAGGAGCGTGGCGGTAACTTTCCCTGAGAAAGCGCGTCCGCGCTGGGCCTGGCGGGCGAGCCTTCGACCCCGGCGGGTCTGGGGGAGTCTGTCTCCGCCCGGCGTTGCCTCGTAGTCGGGGACCGGGCGCTGGGCTCACCCGCTCCTCAGGCGGCTGGGGAAGGTCCCGCTACCCGCGCCTGCCGGGGAGTTGGCGGAACAGGCTGAGGTGCAGCGGGCTCGGGCGGCGGCGGGGACCCCCGGAGACTGTGCGCTGAGAGGCCAGCGCCTCGAGGTCCCCCTGAAGTCCCCCTGCGGCAACCCGGCGTCCCCCTGACGCGCGCCCCGGGGTTTCTCAGACGCAACCCTAAGTCCCCCTGACGCGCCCGGGGGTCCCCCTGACGCGCCCCGTGGCACCCTCCTGACGCGCCCTGGCGTCCTCCTGCTAACCGACCGGACCGGGTGGACTGTCCTCTGAGGAGGAACCGTCCGCGGGTCGAAGCCTGAGCCCGCCCCAGCTCTCTGGTGAGCTTCGGGCTTGTTTGTTTTTGCATCACACCCGACTGCGCTCAGGGGTCAGACTCCTGGCAGGGCTCGGCGGCAGGGCTCGGCGGACCGGTCCGCCGGGGATCGATCATTTTTCAGGCTTTTTTTAAGGTGATTTTTTTTTTTTTTGTGGTGGTGGTGGTGCTTTTTTATATATACCCACTTGAGGGATTTCACCGTTGCTGTCCCATGTCTTGCAGGAGTTCAGCTAAGAAGATGTCAGCGTTTACTCCAAGGAAAAGGAAGACTCGGAGTTGTGACGAGTGAGTCCCCCTCCCCAGAGGTAGAAAGTCTTAAAGAAAAAAAAAAAACCACCGTCTGGGGGCTGAAAATACAGTAGGCCGGTAGGGCATTTGCCTTGCATGCTCTGAGCACGTGCATCCCAGAGGGTCCCCCAAGCCCGCCATGAATAAACCCTAAGCACAACTGGCGTCACCCCCAAAACAAAACAAAAATAAAAAGTCACCTTCTTGGGGCTGGAGCCGGGAAGGCGTTTGCCTTGCACGCTGCCAAAGCCCAGCAGAGCCACGAGTAATCTCTGAGCACTGCCAGGTGTGGCCCCAAAAGCAAACCCAAAACACCTCCATTTTACCTCTCCAGTCTCTGAGAGCTTCCATTCTTCTGTCTGCTGTGGCTATGGTAATATTTTATATTCTCATTCTGGTCTGGGAGACACGGTAGACTTTCATCTTCCTTTGGGGTGCTCGGAAAGAGCTCACTGATCTTCTTTTTTTTTTGCTTTTTGGGTCACACCCAGCGATGCTCAGGGGTTACTCCTGGCTTTGCACTCAGGAGTTACTCCTGGCGGTGCTTGGGGGACCATATGGGATGCCGGGGATCGAACCCGGGTCGGCCGCATGCAAGGCAAACACCCTACCCGCTGTGCTATCGCTCCGGCCCCTCACTGTTCTTCTTGAACTAAATGTTTGTCAGTCTGTGACCCAGCTCCTTCTCTCACTTACGGATATTTAAGTATTTTACATGTTTGCATGAGCCGCTGATCCTCTGAGCAGTCTTATGGTCTGTAGTACTGTATGTCCTATGAGAAGGAAGGATGCAGCCCCATGAGGACTTGTTGCCAAATAACAAAGTACATGGACTATCATTAGTTCGTGACTTAGAGTTCTTTAAACAGACATGTCAGGATGTGTATCTCTTTTCATAAACCTGGGGGAGCCTTTTGAAAAATATCTGAGTGCTTTCTTTGGTAAAGACAACATTTGAAAATTCTATTACAGTAAATAGGTACTATGAGTAGGTGGCTGTTTGTCAAGAGGATTTATTGTTTTGAATATGAGGGAGAAGAAGAGTTACTTGTAGTGTAGCAGTAGTTTGGCAGAAAAATTGAATGAAAACAATGATAGTTAACTATGGAGTTTGTTTCCTTTTCTAGCCTGTTATCAAAGAGTCAATCAAAGACATTAGCTTTGGACCCAACTGAAAGCTTATTTCCATCATCTAACAAAAAGAACGTTTGCCAGAGCAGTGAGAAAAATGAAGAAGACATGCATTGCTCGCAACAAGATCGTTTCATTTCAAGTCCACTCAAAACAGTGAAAGAAAATGGAGGATTGTCCTCTGCCAGTCAGATGTCACCATTTAAGTCGGCTGTGTCGTCTGGATCCTTTTACAACAAAGATAAGTGGTACCTCAACCCACTAGAGAGAAAGATGATGAGAGAGTTCTTAACTTCTCTAAATAAGAAAGATGAATCTTTACCCAACTTGACAGAACAAGTGCAGAAAAAAGCAGCCTGCTCCAAGAAAAGGAGCAAAAAACCACAGAAGAGTTTAACTGCTAAATATCAACCACATTATAAATGCACCAAGCCTGTATCAAAGAGCTCAAAAAATCCCAAGCCAAATCGAGTGGCCTATAAGCGGCTCATGGAGAAAGAGAACTGTTACTCACTTGGAAGCAGTCTGAACGCTCCTCCTAAAGTTCTAAGTCAAAAGGTCAAACCACAAGCCACACTCCAGGGTGGGGCTGCATTTTTTGTTAAAAGAAAAAAATCCTCTCATAGCAATTTGCCGTTGGAAAATAAATACGATCTTACCCCAAATAAGTTAAAAATGATTGGAGATTCTGATGTAAAGACTATCAATGAGAGAAAAGTTGGGTGCTTGAAGGAACTGAACATGGAGCTGCTGGATGCAAAAACTGAAAATAAAGAGACAGTAATAAAGGTAACAAGTGGGCTACATACCAAAATATTGCTTTGCTTTTTTTTTTTTTTTTTGCTACACTTACGGGTTCTCAGGGCTTACTCCTGGCAGTGCTCTGCGACCATACCTGGGATTTATCCTGGGTCAGCTGCCTGCAGGGAAAGAGCCCTACCTGCTGTACTGTCATCTGGGTCCCCAAATTTCAATACTTTTTTTTTTTTTTGCTTTTTTGGTCACACCCGGCAATGCACAGGGGTTACTCCTGGTTCTACACTCAGCAATTACTCCTGGCGGTGCTCAGGGGACCATATGGGATGCTGGGATTCGAACCCGGGTCGGCCGCGTGCAAGGCAAACGCCCTACCCGCTGTGCTATCACTCCAGCCCCAAATTTCAATACTCTTTATTAACATAGTTGAACAAAATTATTTTCTTTACAGTCTGGAGAACTACTTGTGGGAAGATGAAAATTCTTGCCCGTTAAGGAAGCCTACCAACATTTTCTTATCATTAAAGGGGATAGATAGATCAGCGGGTTCTTGCCTTGCACGTGGCCAATCTAGGTTTTATCCCTGGCATACCAGGTGGTCCCCTGAGCAACACTTGGAGTGATTCCTGCATGCTCAGCCAGGAGTAACCCCTGAGTATCACTGGATGTGCCATAAAAAAAGAGAAAGGAAGCTAGTTCTTTAAATTTCCCAGGACTAAAGTTCAGGGAATTTCAATTTTATTTGGTAGTGTTTTTAGAAAGTTAAAAAAATAGAAGACAGTATATTTTCAGGGTGTGAGTGTATGGGTTTTTATTTCAAGTCATGTGAAATACTAGTTTTTCATGCAAACTTGAGAGAACTCAGAGTAGAAAATCATACCTCTACTTGGAGGTGACTGCTGTTAAGCATATCGTTGAGTTTTGGTTTATCATATAGTATGTTTTCATGGGAGTTAGCCCACAGGACTGAAGCACATCTTTTGCATGTAGGAGACCAAGTTCAGTCCTTGGCTCCTGAGCACCATCAGGAATGACCTCTAAGTACTGCCAGGTATGGCCTACAAAATCAAAATGACTAAAGCCATGAGATGAAGTTCACAATAAGCCAAATATTTTGCTTTAGAGACAAATCTATTAGGATTTGTATACTAAATTAAGAACTGTTTTATTTTACCTATTATGTTCAGGATTTGCCAGATGCAGTAGTTCCTTCAAATGAATGTAAATCTGATGAAAATAAGTGTTTTTCTTCAGAAGATTCTGTCAGTAAGAATAAACCAGGTAAGGAAAAAATACCTCGAAATGAATTTATTTACTTGTAATAATGGTTTATTATGCTTGTCAGTGGGAAATCGTATGCAATAGTATTTAAAGCCAGAGTTTCAGCATCTTTGTGCCTCTTTTTCTGGCCCTGCAGTGCATTTATTTACAGATCTAGTGACGTAAAATAGATTTTACTGAACAAAGCTTGCTTATTACCATGGAGAAGGAAAGGAAATATGTGTTCAAGAGAATGTGAGCAGCCAGAACAATAGTACCACAGGCAGCATGCTTGCCTTGAGCACAGAGCCTGGAGTCAGCCCTTGTTATTAACCTTTAAAAGCTGTGACCTGGACAGGAGAGAGCATAAAGACTGAATTGCATGCTTTGCATGCAGGAGGCACCAGTATAATCTCAAGCACCAACCCTGGACACAGCCAGGTGTGACTTCAAACAACCCAGAAAACAACTGACAGAGAATTTTAGACATCTCCTGTGACTTCAGAAGTTTTTCCATTTATTTCACAATATAAATCATTGTTTGTTCCTGTTTCTCTCCCCAGTTTCTTCTGAGCCCACTGTCTACCCGATCTTCAGCATGTCTTCAGCCCATCTGAAAAGGTAGGGTTGCACTGGCTTTCATATTCAATTTACTTAAGGAGTAGTTCCCCATCTTTTTCTTGATATGCTATTTAATGTGTAGCACTTTTTTCCTTTCCCCATAAGGGCATTTTGAGAATACAAGGTGAAATCAGACGTTCTCAGAGAAGCTGCTTAAGAACTTAAGAAAAGGGAAAGATCCTCTCAAGCTCAAGTCATAGTACTTGGCTCATAATAAGAATTGGATATAAGTTGAATTCCAGTTATTCAATGGATGATTGAATCTATTATATTCATTATATCACTTAATCATTATACCAACCTAGAGGTAGATACTATTATTTTTTGGTGTTTTTTTTTTTCTTTTTGGGTCACACCCTCGATACACAGGGGTTACTCCTGGCTCTGCACTCAGGAATTACCCCCTGGCGCTGCTCAGGGGACCATATGGGAAGCTGGGAATCAAACCTGGGTGGGTCAGGTGCAAGGCTATCACTCCAGCCCCAAAGGTAGATACTATTAAACTCTTCCAGGCGCTTGCCTTGCTTGTAGCTGACCAAGGTTTGATTCCTAGCACTTATTTGAACCCAAAACCCTGTCTGAAGTGATCCCAGAGCTGGGTGTGGCCCCAAAACAGCCAAAGACAAAGCCTTGCCTTTTCTGCTGAGGAACTAGTAATTTAGCTACACTTAAGACAACTAGACTCCATTGTTTGAATCCAAACCGCCTTAGGCTACTTTGCCTTCCCTGGTTGATAGTCATTGATTGTTTGCATCCTCAGGCAATTTGTTAGCTCTGTTCCTGTGCAGGTGAAAGTTGGTTCATAATCTGCTGGTGGCTGAAGTCCTATGTATCTGTAAGATTCATGATTAGAATCCACCTATTTGCTGTAATATAGCACATGTTAAATTTGATAAAGCCAAAAAAATTCATTTAATATCGATCTCATCATGAAGACATCCTGATTGTGCATATCTGATATGGATAAGATCCGTGGACTCAGTCAGGAGACAGGATTTGTGTCTCACTTCTGCTTTTCTGTCCTAGGCCCTGTCCCGTGAGTAAATCACGATCCTCTGCTTTCTCCTTGTTCTTAATCCTCTTCATCAAGTTGGATTGTTTTGGGACATGGGGGCTGTACCCAGTTATGCTCAGGAGTTATTCCTGTCTTTGCTCAGGAGTGATCTGGCAGTGTTCTGGTGACCACTTAAGGTGTTAGGGATGAAACGAGAGTCAGCTGCGTTGCAAGAAAAATAAATGCCTTCCCTCCTCCACTCTCTTAAGTCCATTATATTATCTTTTCTAAAAAGTACTAAAAATTGACAAGTGTTCTGTAAATGTTATATGTTCTCATTGTAATTCCTAAGACTTACATTTGTCGACTTTCTATTTCAAGACCAGTAGTTGAAGAACAATCTTCTGTGGAATCCATATCTACTAACATCTTGAAACAGATCAGTACCCAGAAAAGTACTAATACCAGAGATACGAATAAAGAAGTGAAGGACCAGCTCATAATTGTGAGTTACCTTCAAACAAAGCTCCTTCTGCCCATGACTCACCTATAGACAAGAAGTTACACTATCATCTTAGCATGGTTACATGGGTTCAAAATATCTGATTGTTTAAATGCTGGTTTTGTTGTAATGGTAGCTTTTTTTTTTTTTTTTTTTTTTTTACATTTTTGGGTTGCACCCAGTAGTGCTCAGGAGTTACTCCTGGCTCTGCACTCCTGGCAGTGCCCAGGGGTCCATATGGGATGCCAGGGATCTACCCCAGGTCGGTCGCATGCAAGACAAACACCCTACCCACTGTACTATCACTCCGGCCCCAATGGCAATATTTTAAAATCTCTCAAATAGACAGTGAACTGACAATTTTTGCAGTGCTAGTAGTTAAGTAGGATGCTGATAATGGCTTGTGTGTGTGTGTGTGTGTGGCTATACAAGGCTATAATTGAATGTTCCTGAAAATGCTCACCTTCCCTTGTATTTGACAGTTCAAGGCCTGGTCTGTATTTGACAGTTCAAGGCCTGGTCTGTTCAGAGCAGTGCCTTATGAGATAAAATAGGAGTTAGTTATATCGTTGAATATTCCTGGCTTTCTGTCCTTTACCTGAAACTTTGGTTCAATATTGTATGTTTTAATTATGCCTTGGGGGCAAAGAGGTTTAATATTCCTAACTACTTGTGGGAAAAAATACAATGAATACATAGGTTTTTTCCTGAAATAATGTTTTTTAGGTATTTCATTTAAGAGCTTCTTAAATAAGTGCTATTATTCATGTTATCTATATGTTTGAGTGTGTTCAGGGGCTATTCCTGATTCTACCTCCATTATGAATATTTTGGTTTTTTAAAAATACCTCTACTCAGGAAAACAGCTTCATTTTTTTTTTCCCCATTATTTCAGTGGACTGGAACATGGTCCATTGACTTGCATGTGGCTGACCCGGGTTCAATTCCACCATCCTTGGAGAGCTGGCAAGCTACCGAGAATATCTCGCTCACACGGCAGAGCCTGGCAAGCTACCCGTGGTGTATTCAATATGCCAATAACAGTAACAACAAGTCTCACAATGGAGACATTACTGGTGCCCTCTTGAGCAAATCAGTGAACAACGGGATGACAGTGACATTATTTTAATGCATTTCCAGGTCTCTTCTCATTTTGTTCAGAGGGTAAAGAAGGAAGATTATAGTAACCAGATTTTTATTTAGTTTTTGCTTGTGCCATCACAGAAATAAGGGAAAAATTCAAATTCAAAAGTGCTCATATAAGCTTAATGCACTCTTTGGAGTGTTCAGAGGACTTTCTTTGTCCCCGATACAGGACGCGGGCCAGAAACATTTTGGGACCACCGTGTGTAAGGCTTGCGGCATGATCTATACAGCGTCCAATCCCGAAGACGAGCTGCAGCATGCTCAGTACCACCACAGGTTCCTGGACGGAGTCAAGTTTACAGTGAGTCAAAGATGATCTTCCCGGCCTGGGGAATGGCTCAGGAGCCAGGGAATTATATGCTTTGCTGTGCTAAGACCCAAATTCAAACCCAGTTTGAACTTTGGGGGCTGCTATGTGCGGCCCCCCAAAATAAATAAGGCAAAAACGCTATGTCAAATTTATAGTTTTTAAAATACTTTCTGTTTCTTGGGTTGGAGCTATAGCACAGTGGGTAGGGTGTTTGCCTTGCATGCAGCCAATCCGGGTTCGATTCCCAGCTTCCCATATGGACCCCCAACCACCGCCAGGAGTAATTCATGAATGCATGAGCCAGGAGTAACCCCTGTGCATCGCCAGGTGTGATCCAAAAAGCCAAAAAAAAAAAACCCAAAAACATAAACTACTTTCTGTTTCTGGGCCACACCTGCCTGTGCTCAGGGCTTATTCTTGGTTCTGTGCTCAGGAGTCATTCCTGGCAGGGGCTTGTGAACTATATGGGGTGCCAGGGGTGAAACCCAGGTTAGCCATATCCTCTCTCCTGTCCTGTCTCTACGACAGCATAATACTGGTACAGGAAACAAAGGGTGTGGGGCACAGTGTCCACTCAGCTCTGGTGGCAGTATCCTGAGTACTGCCCAGAGTGACCTCCCTCCCCAGATCTTTTCACAAGCCCCCCAGCACCAGTCGGTGTAGTCCCCAAATAACCAAACAAAAATTCTCATTACTAAGTATGGGGCAGATGGAGAACCCTGCAGAGCATGTACTTTACATGTAGGGAGACTGGGCTAATGATAGTACCAGGGTAACGCAACACATTTTACTTTTCATGCGACTGGCCCTATTCAATCCCCAGCACTGAACATGGTTTCCTGAGCACTGGCAGGTATAGCTTAAACTGCACTTCCCCCACCAAAAGAAAATAAGAAAGAAAAAAAAGAAGGGGCTGGAGAGATAGCACAGCGGGTAGGGCATTTGCCTTGCACGTGGCCGACCCGGGTTCAAATCCCAGCATCCCATATGGTCCCCTGAGCACAGCCAGGGGTAATTCCTGAGTGCAGAGCCAGGAGTAACCCCTGTGCATCGCCAGGTGTGACCCAAAAAAAAGAAAAAAAAGAAGCTCCCACAAAAAAGATTATGTCCCCAGACCCTTGCCCCCGGTCTCATGAGTGGGACCAGAGTGGCCTGAGAAAGCTGTGCTTCCTTCTGTGGGTTCCTCACAGCCCAGTGCAGTGAACAAGTGGGTGGAGGTAACCATTGGGTGGGGGCAGGGCACTCTGCTCTGAAAAGTCTCAGGGTCTCCTCCTTTGAGGCAGTGGAAATGTGCTGATAATGTCTGAGCGGAACTGCTGCGGGAAGGCTAGTATGTGTTTCTCTCCAGCCCAGTGGACTATGCTGAGGTGCCCCATCATTTACTCATCCTTGTCCCACAAAGGTCCTTTTGACTGCCTCCTCCTGCAGGGAGGCAGCCTTGTGATGGGCGAGAACCGGGACATCCTGTTCCCTTCCTACAGTCTTTCAACTGAATTTTTTCCCCACTGCCTCATTGGTCAGCTATGCAGTGGCTTTTTTTTTTTTTTTTTTTTTTTGCTATCAAGTGAAAAACTGTGACTTTTTTTCTCTTGCAGGGCTGGAAGAGGGAACGTATCGTAGCTGAGTTTTGGGACGGGAAGATTATTCTGGTGCTCCCACGTGACCCAAGTTATGCCCTCAGAAAGGTGAGTCCTATCAGCTCAGAGACCCTCCTCTGCTCCAAGTATCCCACAGTGGTTACCCACTGGGAACTGCCAGCAGAGTTTCAGAATCTGGGGCTCAGACACACACAGTTGCAGCACCCCACCCCACCACCGAAAAACAATTTTTCATAGTCATTCATCCACAACTGGATGGCCCGACCAGAGCACAGGCTGATGCTGAAAGAAAGCAGGCAAGGCTCTGTAGCTGTCTAACTTTCATCTTCCAGCTTGTTAAAGCTAAGCTAATCATCTTTCCAGCTAATCATCTTTCCAGAGATGGATGACCCTGAGTTGGTTTTGATCAAGTGTGAAGAGAGCTGGGTGGTGACTCAGGGTTGGAGCACATGATTTTGCATGCAGGAGCCTTGGGGTCTATCTCTGGCACCACTGGCTGTGCCCCAAACACAGTAGCTGGTTTGCCTGGGGGCTATCGTCTCCCATGTGGCAGGAGGTCAGCTCCATAACCAGTGGCTGTGCTTTCCCTGCTGCCGCTCAGACTGACTCTTTGCCACCTACTTCCTCTCTGAACCCCATCTGCTACTGGACCACATCCGGCAGTGCTCAGGGCTCACTTACTCCTGGCTCTCCACTCAAGAATCATTCCTGGCAGTGCTATGGGGACCATATGGGATACTAGGGATCAAACCCCAGTCGGCCATGGTCACCCTACCCACCCTACCTGCTGTATTCTATCTCTGGCCTTTGTTAATGCTTTTTAAAACAAGTTTACTATCTTTGTTTTGTGACCTTCACTAGGTAGAAGATGTTCAAGAACTTGTTGATAGTGAACTGGGCTTCCATCAAGTTGTTCCCAGACAGCCGAACAAAACCAAAACCCTCCTCTACGTCTCAGATGAGAAGAAAGTGGTCGGGTGTTTGATCGCAGAGCCCATCACACAGGTCTGGTTTGGCTCAGGGTCTAATTAGCAAGGAAAGGTTCCTTGCAGCGGGACTCCACTTAAAGGACAGCGACCATGTAATGGCACTGAAGGAATGGAGATTCAGGGCTATGGATTGGTGGGAGGAAAGGCTGGGGCAAGGTTAGAGGCAGCAAGGGTGGGCTGTGGTCGTCCAGTAGCCCTGAAGTTAGACTGTGGGCATGTCATGGATCCTCACAGAGCTAGACTCCATTTCTGGGGCTGGGACTGTAGTCACAGGGAAGATGCTTGCAGGACAGCGGGTCTGCTCTGTGTTCCAATCCTCCTGAGTGTTAAGTACCAAACACATTTCATTGTTGGAATGCAAGCAATGTTTAGTGTTACCAGATTGGGTTTTGCTATTTTTTTTCCTGCGGGGAGGGGGCACATCCAGCTGTGCTCAAGGCTTACTCCTGGCGGGCGTGGGGGACCATATAGTGTGCTGTAGATAGAACCAAAGTTGACCATGTGCAAGGCAAGCATCTTACCTACTGTGTTATTTGCTCTGGTCTCCGGGAATCACTTCTCTTATTTTTGGTTTTATCCCATACTGGTGGTGCTCTGGCCATGCAGTGGTTTTTAAAAATAAATGGGAATTCACCTCTGTTGTTCCACTGTACTTATGTGTGTCATTGCAGGCCTTCCGTGTCCTGTCTGAACCCACGAGCCCAGGCTCTCAAGACTGTCAGAGGGCTTGGCAGTGTTCTGATGTACCAGAACCGGCAGTCTGTGGCATAAGCAGAATTTGGGTCTTCAGATTGCAAAGAAGAAAACGCATTGCAAGGCGGCTGGTAGATACTCTCAGGTAAGAAATGAAATAGAATAAAAATATTCTTAACCCAGACCAGTGATCCTGGAACTTTCCAGGCTCATAATCCATAGAGAATAACTATATAGTTTTATATATAAAACATATATATATATACACACACAGATATAATATAAATTCTATCAAAAGACTAAGGCCAAGGCAAATGTTGACACTATAAATGTCATTAGCAAGGAATGCTAGTCAGGAGATTTTTTTTAATTAAGGATATTGAGGTTTCATGATTAGATTGCTTAAAATAAATTGTGCTAGCCACAAATGTGGTTGGCCTGACAATATAGCATTTGCTTCTCAAATAGGAGACTGGGGTTCAATCCCTAGCACTGCCCCCCAAAAAAGTGAGGAGGTGCTGGAGAGCTGGGCACATGCTTTCACGCAGCAGGCAAGGCTGATCCCCATTAACTACAAAGCTAACCCTTAGCCCTGCCTGAGCAACTCCCAAGCACAGAGCTA
Source organism: Sorex araneus (assembly GCF_027595985.1). Lineage (NCBI taxonomy): Eukaryota > Metazoa > Chordata > Mammalia > Eulipotyphla > Soricidae > Sorex > Sorex araneus. The sequence continues at coordinate 301,734,995 of NC_073302.1, read as the reverse complement.
GGAATAGCCCCTGAGCACTGCCATGTGTGGTCCCAAAACAAAAGTAAAATAAATTATGCTAAAGTCCAATCTGAATTTTAGGTTGGTTTCATGGTTCACTTGTCTTGTCTCTTTCAGGAATTGTTTCACGTTTGGCTGTTTTCTCAGCACTAATGAAATAGCATTTTCTGATCCGACACAAGATGGGAAATTATTTGCAACCAAGTACTGCAACACCCCTAATTTTCTTGTGTATAATTTTAATAATTAAAGCAATTTCCATCAGTGGACTGGGGTTGTGCCTCCGTGGCAGAACCCTTTGCTTACAAATGTCCTGGGTTTAATCCCTAGCACTGCAAAGGGAAAAATAAGTCATTTCCACTATTAAACAGTTACTAGGCAGTTGAGTTCAAATATCCCCATAGAAAGCACAAACTGCTACAAGACATCGATATGAAAAAGTAGTGAGACAAATATAGAACAAAGGATGCTTGCCTTGCATGCAACCGACCTGGGTTTGGTTGTTGACACCACATACAATCTCAAGCCCCATATTCTCTGCATGCAGGAGGCCAAAGTTCAATCACTGGCACTGCCTGTGGTCCCCCCAAACACCACTGGTGTGGCCCCAAAGTAATATATATATGTATATATCAACATACTTGATTTAGGTTTTTTCCTTATTGTATTGAAAAGTTAAGATAGTGTTAAATTATTTGGGGTTTCAGAAGATGGAGAAATCTTGGATAATGTATGCATACTACAACCCTCTTAAACCATTAATTATGAAACTAGCTCTAACTGGAAAAATAATTTGCTACTTATTTAAGGAGAGTGACAGCAAGGCAAAATTCCATAGAAATATCACTTATCTTTATAAGCACACTTTGGGTTAAGGTTATGTACAATCAGAGGCAAACAAAATTTAGACACAGGTAAATATTTTCCATGCCCAGTTTTCCAAGAAAATTCACGGGGGCTGGAGAGAACGCAACAGACTGGAGTGTAATAGATAATTTGCAATAACTCAGCCTGGTTACATTTAGAAACTTGAATTTATAAAGGAGGGCAAGGAATGAGCTTAATGTTTAAATCTTAAAAAAACAGTCAAGGCTTCCTGTTCACCAGATTTAATTAAAATTCAACAAAATGTGCCAGGGAGATGACTCAAGGGTTGGAGCACATGCTTGGCATGCTGGAGGCCCCAGTTCCATCCCTAGCACCACACGGTCCCCTGAGAATCACTGGGCAAATACCAAAAATCTTGCTCATTCTGAAACATCTGGCAAAGTGCTGACAGCATGTATAGTCACAGAACTAAAGCTAGTAGACAAATACATCTAGACTGGTGGGGGTCAAAAGGAAATGACATTATGTAAATACACCCACAAGTGCACACGTATTTTTAGTGTGATTTTTAGGTACTTTGGAAAAAAATTGTTATGATTGTTTTGATTGGACCCATTGAACTGCTTTCTGGGAAATAGTCCCTGGTTGAAACCATTAAGCCTAGTCATCTGTATTCTTTGATTTGCCTGTGATTTAATGTGGTCCCGTGTTTAAAGACTGGTCCCAGAAAGAATGTAGAAGTGTTAAAATGTAATTATGCAGACATTTTAATGCTATTTTCTGCACTGCTGATTTTAAATACCTTAAATGTTTTATTTAAGAAATATATTATGTGTTCAATGCTTTTATGATGGATTAAAATTCTATGTTTATTTTCTTAGAGTTGAATGTTGCTTTGGGCCCTGGGGCTGGTGAAGCCTTAAAGGGGGTTTCTCTTGGGGGGTTGCATGGATGTGAGCTCCACTGGTCTTCAGTGCTAGAAATCTGGGAATAGTCTTAGCAGGTGAGTGCAGACCTTTCATGAGGTTGATGTGGTAGAAGGCTGGAGCAATAGCACAGCGGGTAGGGCCTTTGTCTTGCACGCGGCTGACCCGGGTTCGATTCCTCCACTCTTCTCAGAGAACCCGGCGAGCTACTGCACAGCAGAGCTTGGCAAGCTCCCCCCGTGGTATATTTGATATGCCAAAAGCAGTAAAAAGTCTCACAATTGAGACGTTACTGGTACCTGCTCGAGCAAATCTATGAGCAACGGGATGACAGTGACATGGTAGAAGTTTGGGATTTATAGCTGAAATCATGTCAGCCGCTCCTACCTGCATTTATGTGGAATTTTCCTCATTTCCCCTAATATGTAGGAGTTCAACTATTTTAAAATTTTTAGTTGCAATTATTCCACATATACATTTGGTAGCTGTCGTGTCTGTAGGAGGGTGTGGGTTCAGCATGTTCCTACCTTGCATCTTAAACCTGAACCTTGATTTTCTTGTCTGGGGGGAGAATAGGCGTTGGGCTACACCCAATGGTACTCGGGGGCCCTCCAGGGTTGCACCATGATCCTCAAACCATCCAGTACCTTGGATGGAACTCAGGTTCAATCCCATGAAGACAAGAGCCTTACCCTGAAGGTCAGCTTAGTTAGGTCCTGGAGCACTTTGGTGTATACTGCTTTCTGGATTTGGGTTGATCAGCCTAAGTGCCTAAGCACTTGAGGTTGTGCATCTTCATCTGGTCAGGGGTCACTTAGCTCTGGTTGGGGTAAGCTGCAGTGCTGGGGATCAAACCCAGGCCATCTACATATGCAGAGCAAGCATATGACCTGACCCCTTGAGCTGTCTTTCTAGTCATGACAGGGTTTGCCTCACACACAGATGGCTTGTATTTGATCTCTGGCACTACATATGACCCCTGAGCACAGCCATGAATAGGCCTGAGCATCCAACCCCTTCCCCGCCCCCCACAAATTCTATTAAGTCTGGGTATCCCCATTCCATTCACAAGCCCGATTCAGAACTGCCCAGGCTGTGACAATGGGCACCACTGATGCAAACTGCCCTCGTTTTATACATTAACTACAGTCAGGGAAGAGAGAAACTCACATTCGCTTGAAATGTGTGGCAACTGTGTCAAAGAGAATATTAAAAAAAATGCATAAACACCTCCAATAACCTTTATTCAGGGCCATCCTATTAGTTTCATTATTTTTACATTTTATTTTACAATGAAAGACTTAGGATACAGATTAGTATATGAAAAACAATTCTCAGTACAGAAAATACATTTGAACCATAGTCTCACTCCCCTTCTAGTGACTGTATTTAAGTAGGGCAGTTGAGAAGGTCCAGCAGAGGTTTACTTCTCACGTTTGTGGGCAAGCAAAAGCAGGCTGATTTCAACAGCCATTAAAATACAGAATCTTCAAGATCATTAAATGACCAATCCAAATAAACGTCAGTTTATGACATGTAATTAGTTTTCTGTTTAATGGAGAAGTTAAAATACTTGAGTACTATTTCTTAAACTTCACAGGAAACCCACTACACCTGAAAGCTTATAAGCCTAGCCAGAAAAACCTTGACAATGAGAAGTAACTACTCAAACCTTAACGAGGTGCCAAGGTCCTAGAACTACTGCACCTTGGCACACTCCAGCTGCTCATGCTGGTGACAGGCGAGCCTCATGGCACATCTGCATCCAGCACGTCCACGATCTGGGCAGCAGAAGGCCGGTCCCGGGGCTCCTCATTTGTGCACACAGAGAAGAGTTCAATGACTTTCTGGTACGAGCCGTCGAGTTCGTCCATATTGATTGGGGGCCGAGTTCCCAGAGCTTCGTAGTAAGCTTCATCGTCAAAGTCGCTCTCGTTGAAGGTTGCATCTGCTCGGGAAAGAAGAGATGGAAGCTCAACTGGGCCAGAGAGGCTGCTCGGAACACCCGCCCAGAACGGACCCACAAGTGCCCTGCGAGTGTAGACGAGGGTTCTCCACCTCTACCCCCACAATCACTACTTGCTGACTGCTTCTCACGTCAGGGATTTTTACAGAAACTATTAGTTAAGGGGAGATGGATGGTCCTAGGGTATGCAGTCACCGCACAATCCCTTGAGGACTCGATACAGGTAACTTCTCTCCTATGGGTCTCCTCAGCCCCTGCCCTTGTCTCTCATTTGCATTAGAGTGACCCGAGCTGGTTCCAACTGGTACCAAGGCATCAATATGACTCTCAGGTGCTACTAAATCTAAGGACTTCGAAACACTTCCATGGGAAAATGAGTCGAACACAAGAGTCGAGTGCCCACAAATCTCAGGCTGGAGGGAGGCAGGTGTACCTTCGTCATTGTCATCGTCATCGCTGGGAAGGTTCACGTGTGGAATGGACAGGGTCATCATCTCCCACAGGGTGAGGCCGAAGGCAAAGATGTCCGCCTTGTCAGTGATGACGCCGTCCTCCTCCAGAGCCTCCTTGGGCTTCCACGGCTCAGTGCCAATATAGCAGGCCTCAGGGTCAGTCACTGGGACGAGTCAAACATGGGACAGGCATCAGGGCAAGCATCACAAATGCTGGGCAAAGCCCAACCACCCAGGAGCAGACCCAGGTTGGCATATTTCCAGTCTGGGAAGAAGAATGACTTCAGCTCGGGCCCAGACCCACACTCCCACTTCCTGTGTTCCAGGCCATGCCAGCTGGAGCGCTGAGGGGAACTCAGTCTCTGGCCACTTCAGGAAGAATGCCCAGCTAACAGTGGGAAGTGGCTAATCCACAACCACAATCTCTCTCCATTTATTTATTTCCTACTTAGGTGTTTTAGTAATATCTAGTGTTCAATAGAGAGTTCTGAGACTCTCAGGCCTATTTTATTTTATATTTGATTTTTTTTTCAATCTAAAGAATTGTGATCTACTGGGGCTGGAGCAATAGCACAACGGGTAGGGTTGCACGAGGCCGACCCGGGTTCAATTCCCAGCATCCCATATGGTCCCCTGAGCACCACCAGGGGTGACTCCTGAGTGCAGAGCCAGGAGTAACCCCTGTGCATCGCCGGGTGTGACCCAAAAACCAAAAAATTAAAAAAATTTAAAAAAAAGAATTGTGATCTACAAAGTTATTGATAGTTGGGTTTAAGCTTATAATATTACAATGCCACATACTTTAATATTTTTATACTACATATATGGAACCTAAAAGATCCCATTTCATTAAGTATTTATTATTTATTGTTACACAAATTAGTAGGACTAGTTATTTTGCAGTTTCAGAGTTTTTCCCCCAGTGAATCTTATTTTTTAATTAAAAATAATTATTATTTTTAATCAAAAAGGATTTATTCCTTTTTTTATATCAAAGAAAACAGCTTTACATTATTATAGTTTAAGCAACACAGCACCTTAAGGTTTTCTATCTGATTATATCAAATGCAATATAAATCTGACTTCCATTCCAGTTTTAAGGTCTGTTATTTTTCTTGACTAATTTTAATGGTAGGACTTCTGGAGGTCAAGTAGGTTTGTAAAAGCAAGTTGGATTTTGTCAAATGCTCCACTGCATCTTTTGACCTAAGAATGTAGTTTTCAAACCCTGCTATATCGGAAATGGCACAGATTCTCTCAAGTTGTCTTGCACAACTTGTCTTGCCTGGGATTGTTCTTCAGATATATACTATCCTTTTTAGAAATTATTAGGTTCCATTTGCTAAATATTTTGTTAGTTTTCTACACCTTTTCCAGGCCTCCGATTTCCTTTGGCCAAGCTGTATTGATCAGGTGTCTAGTTTAATTTCCTAATTGTGTTGTGAGGGGTGGGCACACCTGAAGGTACTCAGGCAGGGCTTGTCACCTTGGGCAACCACAGCAGTAGTGGAAATCGAACCAGGGTTGGCTGCTGCATGACAAATGCCTCAACTCCGCCCTCTCCCCAGGCCTAGTTCCAGCTGGTGCTCCCCATGAGAGTGCTCACAGAGGTCTGTGCTTCTTTTGATTGTTTTGGGGCCACACCCAGCAGTGCTCAGGGATCAGTTCCAGCAGGAGGGGTGGTGGGGGGCGTTGCCTGCACCACCACCCCAGTCTCTGCACTCCTTGGGCTGCGGTGCTTGTGTACGTGCTCCCAGGGGGTCTGGAGCTCAGGTGATGGCTGTGGTGCTCACGCAGAGCCTCTGCAGTGCTCACATTCATGCTTGCCAGAAGTCACATTTCCTACCCATGTTGCTCGCTGGGGAGGAGGGGAGGGTCCAGACCCCTTTGTGTGGTGCTAACACACCTGGCTTCAGTGTGGCTGGAAGTCACTTGTGGCACTAGGATCACAGCCAGCAGAGCTACCAGGATGATGCTCAGCGAATGAAGGACACCTGGGATTTGAACTCGGCCCCTTCACTGGCACCCCAGTCTCACAGTTTCCTAAGTTTCAACCTTGCAGCAGCCATTCAGCCCAAGGGTTGCAGGATCGTACAGTGGCAGCTCACCGTGGCCTTTCCCTCCTTCTCTCTGTAGACTCACTCAGCTGCCAGAGAGGGTGTAGGTATGTCCCAGACAGCATCCATGACCCTCTCTTGACCTCACATGCCAGGGGGAACCATTTCAACCTGACCAATTTATACGGGGAAAGCAGAGACTCGCTCAGAGACTGGTCCCGGCTCCCACCAAGACGACTCACAGCCAGAGAGAAAGAGGCCACGGCCCCTGCCCTGCCCGGCTGTCCTGCCACCTCCACTATGCTATCGCTTCCCCCATCTTCTCTCTGCTAAAGCTGAAACAAAGGCCTTGAGGGAAGCTTATCAAGACTTTTCTATTAAAAACACCCACGGCAGAAACAGTTCTGGTTATCTTCAGTTTGAATTTCCATTTTTCATTTTTTTAAAAGAACATTTAGTCCTTGTTGTTGCTTGATTTTGGGGCCACAGCCAGCTATACTCAGGGCTGACTCCTGGCTCTGCGCTCAGGGAATTATTCCCGGTGGTGCGCAAGGGATTCTGGGAATTGAACTAGGACCAGCCATGGGCAGGGCAAGTGCCCTTCCTGCTGTCCTAAATTTACCACTTCTTCGACCCTAAATTTACCGTTAACAACCAGATTAGTTGTGTATGGGGAGAAAAGGGGCGGGAGGCTGAGAGAGAGCTGGGAAGGTGGCGACCAATTACTGCTGCCCCAGTGTGATGCCAGGGAAGGAGCCCAGGGCCCACACAGGCCAGGCCTCTGTGCCATCATCTGGACCTGGGTCATTTTCATTACATACCCCCTCTTTTGGGGGAACCCCCAGTGATGCTCAAGGGTTCCTGCTGGTTCTGCACTCAGGAATTACTCCTGGCAGGCTTGGGGGCCATACGGGATGCCGGGATCAAACCCAGGCCAGCTGTGTGCAAGGCAAATGCTATACTCATTGCTCTGGCCCCTCATTATACACTTTTTACAGGTTTCACTTTTCTTTTTTAAAATGTGAACTTGTTTTCCTATTTAAGTATGTAAAAAAAAAATCAGATCGGAGAAAATTAAATTGGAGTGGCGGTGCTCCAGGGCTGTCCACTCCGGGTGGTGCTCAGGAGTGACACGGGGCACCATCGTGTTGTCAGAATCTGAACCGGGGCTACAGCTATGGTCACAGCAAGTGCCTTCCCTTCCGGACAATTTCTCTGGCTCAGAGAAATTTAGGATTGCATAAGCACTGTAGTACTGTTGTCCCGTTGTTCATCGATTTGCTCGAGTGGGCACCAGTAACGTCCCCATTGTGACACTTGTTGTTAATGATTTTGGTATATCAAATACGCCACGGGGAGCTTGCCAGGCTCTGCCATGAGGGCTGGATGCTCTTGGTAGCTTGCCAGGCTCTCCGAGAGGGATGGAGGAATTGAACCCGGGTCAGCCACGTGCAAGGCAAACGCCCTATCCGCCGTGCTATCGCTCCAGTCCAGGATTGTATAAACAGTAAAAAAATACTAGGAGACAATGTACCTGTCATATTTTCATCTAGCGGCAGAGAGACGCCAACGTCACAGATCTTCACTGTCTCGAAGTCCCCTTTGATCACCACGTTGGACGACTTGATGTCTCCATGGAGCAGCTTCTTTTCTTGGTGCAGATACTAAACCCGTGAAAACATGACACATCAGAGCAAAGATGAAAAGCACATGGGAGTAGCCTTCCAACAAATCACTCCGAAAAGCCCCTTGCTAGAACACAGGCTCCTGCCGACTCGCTCCTGCAGCCCCTGCTCTCCCCGGGACACGTGCCTCGCCACCGCGCCTGTCACTGGGCCGTTTCCACTCTGGAGAAGAATGTTCCTCTCTCCAACACATGCAGCCCGCTCTCGCCCCTCACATCTTTCCACAGAAGTGAAAACCTTCTGTGCACCACCCAAAATTTTTTTCAATAAATAAGTTTATACCGGTCATTTCAAGTTAGTTGAATCTTGAGATGGGAAAATTACGTATAATGTAAGAGTCCTTATTTTTTGTTATTTTGTTGACTTTTTGTTTGGGGGCCACATCCAGCAGTGCTCAGGGCTTACTCCTGGCTCTGTGCTCAGGGATCACTTCTGCCAGTGCATATGGGGGACCGTACAGGTGCCAGGATTGAATCAAGGGTTGGCCCTGTGCAAGGCCTTAACCCCTGTACTATCCCTCTGGCCCTCCGTATTTGAACTTTTATTTGGGGGGATTTGGGGACCGCACTTGGCAGTGCTCAGGGATCAGTCCCGGCTGTGCTTGGGGCACCACATGGGGTGCTGGAGATCGAACCTGGGTCAGCCCGGTGAAGCAAGCGCCCTCCCTGCTGTACTATTGCTCCAGCCCCTATCCGAGCTTTTAACATGCAACTCTGTCATCTATAGCATTAGGTGACCTGCTTTGGAGTCACGGTTTTCTGGAATGATCATTACTTCCCTTCTTTTGGTTTTTGGGCCACACCTGGTGGTGCTCAGGGGGCCACACCTCACAGGGGCTGCCCCCAGGCTCCTACACAAGCCTTAGCCCTCGAACTCTCCTGGCCCTTACCTCTTTCCGAATGTACTCCGTATCATAGGTTACAATTAGAATAAAGTGATTGTTTTATTTACATTTGCTAACAATTCCCTCATCAATTATAACAATTATAACCAATTATAACAATTCCCTCATCATTGTGTTCTAAGTCATTTAGGATACAGAATATTCCCTGCCCCCGCACCCAGCAGTCATCAGGGCTTACTCCTGGCTCTGCACTCAGGGACCACTCCTGGCAGGCTCGGGGGCCCATATGTGGTACCGGGGATGGAACCCAGGTTGGCCACATGCAAGGCAAGTGCCCTACCCACTGTACTATCGCCCCAGGTCCTTGGATAGACAATTTATTTCTTAAATGGTGCCTCATACTTCAACTATAGTGTTTGTATTCAAAATGGATCATAAGAGGCTGGAGCACCACCAGCACAGCGGGTAGGGCGTTTGCCTCGCACGCAGCCGACCCGGGTTAATTCCCAGCATCCCACATGGTCCCCTGAGCACCGCCAGGAGTGGTTCCTGAGTGCAGAGCCAGGAGTAACCCCTGTGCATTGCCAGGTGTGGCCCAAAAAGCAAAAACAAACAAACAAACAAAAAAAAAACAAACGGATCATAAGAGGGCTGTCCGCACCATCAGGGGCTTGGCTATGCCACCTTACCCAGGAATAGCTACGAAATGGGTTAAATGCATTCATTCATCTTTGAGATGAAATTTAACTGTGATCTTAATAAGCAGAACAACCTGCCTTGAATATTTTTGGTTTTGGTGTTTTGGTTTTTGGGCTACACCTGGTGGTGCTCAGAGCTTACTCCTGGCTCTAGGCTCAGGAATCAGCCCTGGTGAGCGCAGGGGACCAGAGCGGTTGCCTGGGGATCAAACCAGAAGCATGCAGGACAAGAGCCCTCCCCACTGTGCTATTGCTCCAGCCCCCACCTTGGGGCTTTCGGGCAATGTGGAGACCTCAGTCAATACCTTGCTGATCAAAATACAGGGGCAACCTGGTGCTTTCCACAGTGAGTCTCCTGAGCGGAACTGTGCAGCAGGGTGGCCCCACCCCGTGTGACAGGACAAGCCAGAGAGAGTGGACACCGTCACTACCTTTAAGCCTCTGGCCATGTTCACGGCCACCTTCAGGATGACGGCCGCCGGGAAAGGCCCTTGGTGGGCGCCGTACCGCTCCTCTATCAAGTCGTTCAGTGACTTCTCCCCTCCGAACTCCATGGCCAGGCACAGGCTCCCGTCGCTGGCCTTGGTGAACGCCCGGTAGCCTAAGAGAACAGACATTTTCTCGTGGGACAGGGACAGCAGTGGGACCTCGGCGCTTCCAGGAACGTGACCACTACGGAGTCCACGATCAAATGCCCAAACCTCAACGCGACAGCTGGGCTCTGCAGAACCAAGTGAGCGGGCCTAGGTGTGGCCTTCTTTGTGCCTTGGCAGCACAGACGGGAAGAGTCTTTAACCGTGTCCCCCAAAAAACTGACCATAGCCCGCCTGGTGTTAGAAGTGAAAATAAGAGGCCGCCCAAGAGAGAGTACCAATGGGCGGGGAGCTTGCCTTGCATGCAACCAACCCGGGTTCAATCCCCAGCATCCCATACAGTCTGGTCACACTGGCAGAGTGATTACTGAGTGCAGAACCAGGAGTAACCTCGAGTACCGCGTGTGACCCAAAAGCCATCAGACAAAATAAAGTAACGAAAAGTGAAAATAAGGGGTCGGTGCCGATGGAGGGGCACCTGAGTGGGCGGAAATGTACTTCCAGAGGCTGGGACGGTGAAGACGAGGGGAGCTAGCACTTCACCACCCCCTGCCCCCCCTCCACTCCCTGGCCAACTGAGCATGGGGAGAAGGCAGAGAACTCCCAGGTCCCCGAGGCCCTGGAAGCAGAGGGTGCTGGCGCCCCAGGGTCCCCAGGCTGGGAGGATGGGCAGGGAGAGAGAGTCCGTCAGAAGCAGATGAAGGGTAGCTGGAGAAACACATGCCGGAGGAGGAGAAAGAGAGGAGAGAGGAGAGCAGGGCGCACTCCAGGAGGGGATGAGCAGTTCGGAAATGCCAATCATTCAGAAGCTGAACACTGTTAGAGCTGAGCCCTTCAGACGTGCCCGGGCCGCTTCTGGAAAGAGACGTCTCTCCTGCTCGCGCATCGGGCTGCGGCCAGGAGACAGGACGAGACAAAGGCGGCCAGCAGGGACAGCTGCAAGGCCATGCAGTGAAACCCCAGGGCAATACAAGCTCTACAAGGCCCTGAAGACTACACGCGCCTGCTCACAAAGGACACCAGACAAAGCCAAAGGAGACGCTGGGTAAACTGAGGTCTTGGGGACTTCGTTCTCCAGCCCTCTGGCCGCTCCAGAGAAAACTTCCAGATCAAACAGGATTCCTCTACTGGATGCTATTCCGTCAATTTTGTTCAAAGTCCAAATAATAACAGATGACAAAGAAAAATTGAAAATAAGGGAACTAAAGAGCACTTTATATACCTTAGTGACAGACAAGTCCCTATGACTTTATACATATTTAAGCATCGAAAAAAACATACGGGGCCAGAGTGATGGTACAGCAGGGAGGGCATCTGCCTGGCACACAGCCAACCTGGGTTTGATCCCAGCACCCATATGGTCCCCTGAGCACTGCCAGGAGTGATCTCTGAGTGCAGAGCCAGAGCACAGCTGGTATGGCCCCCAAACAAACCGCAAGCAGAAAAAGAAGAAAACGAACATATTGATTTCTATTTTAGAATGTTCATGATTTATTCGTACAAACTTCAGCATAGCAGTCTTTAATTCAGAAGCAGCTCTAGTTAACTGGAGTTTATAGAGTCCCTTAACTAGATATATAAACCGAATATATTCGGTCTCCTGATGAAACCAAATATATTATGGAACAGACCGTATTACACCAACTATATTTTATTTTATGTTTTGCTTTTTGGGTCACACCCAGCAAGGCACAGGGATCACTCCTGGCTCTGCACTCAGGAATCACTCCTGGCGGTGCTCAGGGGACCATATGGGATGCTGGGATTTGAACCCAGGTCGGCCGCGTGCAAGGCAAACGCCCTACCCGATGTGCTATCCCTCCAGCCCTACCAAGTATATTTTAAATCAGACCATTCCACTGCCCAGGGGCACTGAATGATGGCGGGGGGGGGGGGGGGGGGGGGAGGGGAACAGTTACTTTGGGTACAAATTGGGGATTCAGTTCTCCAAGTGCTTTCTGCTTGTCTACTTAAAGATGGATTTGGGGGGCAGCCCCTCTTTAAACTTACCTACAATGTTAGGGTGATGAAGGTCTTTCAAAATCTTGGCTTCGTCAATCAGTCTCTTTTGGTACACATTTTCACACTGACTATCACAGTCACACTGAGATTTAATTTTCTTCACGGCCCAGGGAGAATGAGACAAACCCCTCGGAGATCTTTAAGAGCAGGAATAAAAATATACGGAGAAAGATGAATACCCACAATGCACGGCAAGTGACTACCAAGAGCGGCTACGTTTTGAAGGGAACTAAGTGGTAAGTCATCGTGTTCTCACAATGTAGAATATCTTCAACGACTGACGTCTCCACCCCCTTTGCTTTTCAGATGGGACAGAGGCAGGGACAGACCTTGAGAGCAACAGCAGCGTTCCAGAGGATTCTAGGACTGGGCGTGAGGAGTCAGGCGGGCTTCCGGGACACGCTCCATTATGTGCATGCCTGAACTTTCCTATTCCCCAGGACTTTCTGGTTCCCCGGGAAAAGGCAACTCTGAAATCCCTCTCACCTTTTCATCAGGTAGACGCTCACCCCGGTGCCAAAGCCGAGCTTCTGCATGAAAGGGGAGGCGGGGATGTTCACACAGGGATTCGAAGTTGGAGTGGAACTTACCCCTGAAGGCCAGAGAAAGAAGCCGAAGATTAGTATCTGGAGAGGGTGCAAAGGCCTCCTAAGAGCCCTAGGGTACAATGGTTACGGCACAGGAGGCAGGTCTTTTCCCAGAGCAATTTGACGGCACAGCACAACGGAGCCCACATTAGCAACCCGAAGGACTTGGGCCTTTCCAAAGGGCTGGGAAAGGAGCAGATGCAACAGTCACTTTGGGGCCCCCAGAGACAGGACGGCAGCTAATGCGCAGGACTGGCCCCTGCAGACCAGAAGTGATTCCTGAGCACAATGCCAGGTATAGCCCCAAAACAAAAATATAAAAGTCTGCAGATGCCCAAGTGACCCCCAGGTGCCCAGAGACAGCACAGACACGTAGCCCGCAAGCACGGAGGCTGTGCGCTGAGGTTCCAGCACCCCCAAAGGCCCGAGCCTGCCTCACCAGGGGCACAATTGGGTCAGGCTAACAAGGCGGCACCTGCTCCAGGATAAGCACCTCCCCGAGAACACTGGGAAACGTGGAACAGCTTCCTGCTGTCCCGATGGGCAAAGCAGGGGTGCGCTGAAAGGAGAGGGAAGGAAACGCACCCCCTCGAAGCCCTAACGTCCCCCCCCCCCCCGGGGGCAGCTGGAGAAAGCAGGAGCAGAACCAGGAGATCAGGCCCAGGGACGTAGCAGACAGCGGCGCAGGGCATGGTCACACGCACCAAAACAGGAAGTCAGCGCAGCAAGGAGGGAGGGAAATATAACCAAGACAAGGGGGAAATGCGACCCTTCACTTCTCCCCAGCTGTGTCCGAGGCAATCCCTAAGTCATTTAAGCACAAGAGGAACACAGGCAGAGCGCCGGGAAGGGAGAGTAATTCTCGAATGATCTAAAGATCAATTTCATACTAGGGAGAACCTTCCAATCTGCTAGAATCAGTCCCCAACTGTCAGGTGTGATTTACTTAAGCTCAATGTTATAATATTGATATCCATATTGCTTCTAATAGATACGAGGGCTTTAACTACAACACTAAAACATTTCCAATTCTAATAACTATATCCTGTAATATATATTTTTGTAGCTGAGTGAGTTATAATAATGATCATGTTTTTAGGGTATAAAGTTACTGTGCTTCCTCTTCCAGAGTGCCCAGCACCCCCCCCCCCAGCACTGTTCATGTCACTTCTGCCACCCCCTCCCTCCATCTCCGTTCTGTAGTCTTATGTCGGTTTTCTTACCACATTTCTTTTTTTCAGAAACTTTGTTTGGTGTCTTGAAATTGTTGACTTCTTCCATGGTAATATCACTCTAGATCCTATGATGAAAACAAATGGAATGTTACACTGCAGTTATAAAGAATACAACTAATTTATAGGGGGGGAGACCCTGTAACACTATCACTTTCTCAGAAACATGAAAGTTGAGAATGAAAAGGGGGCTGGAGTGATAGTACAGTGGGTAGGGCGTTTGCCTTGCACGCGGCCGACCCGGGTTCTATTCCCAGCATCCCATAAGGTCCCCCGAGCACAGCCAGGAGTAATTCCTGAGTGCAGAGCCAGGAGTAACCCCTGAGCATCGCCGGGTGTGACCCAAAAAGCAAAAAAAAAAAAAAGTTGAGAAAGAAAAGCAAAGAAAATGTGAGGACGAAAAGGACGTCAATGAAGAGTTGACCCCATTTTCCTTACAGTGAGGAAACAGACGCCCAGAGAGGCACAGTGACCTAACCAGAGGCAGCCAGGAGGAGGAAGAGCTGGCTGTGGGACTTAGAGACCCAGGCGGAAATGAGTGAGGGGATTAGTGAAGGGGAAGCTGGAGACAGAGGTGAGGGAGCCTTGGGCCTGGAGAAGAGACAAAAAGACAAAAGAACAAAGGAATAAAAGTGAAGGACAAAAGGTGGGTGCAGGTGATGCAGCCAAGTCTGGGGTGCAGGGAAGCCACTGCCAAATTAGTCCCATTCTTGCCTTTTCCTATTTTGGGGCACTTGGTACTCAGAAGGACACACGTGTTCATGTGAAGAGGGACCAAAGAGGTAAGAGAGCTAGTCCAAGGGTTAAATTGCTTGGCAGGGCGTTTGCCTTGCATATGGCAAACCCGGGTCTGAGCCTCAGCACCCCATATACAGTCCCCTGAGCACTGCCAGGTGTTATTCCTGAGTGCAGAGCCAGGAGTAAGCCCTGAGCACTGCCAGGTGTGGCCCAAAAGCCAAAAAGGGGGAGTAAGGGGGGGCAGGGGGGCAGGGGAAGGTAGTGTCTTGCCTTGAGTACCCAGGTTCAATCCCTGGCAACACATACAGTCCCCCAAACACCACCAGGAGTGATGCCTGAGCAGAACTGGGAGACAGCCCTGAGCGTCACATAATGGAGAGCCCCCACCCGGATCCCCTCAGAATTAGTTGGTAACATTTAAGATGCTGTGAAAGTGAAAAGCCCCCCCCCCCCCCCGGAAACCGTGATCTATCCTCTCACGGAATACGAGGCAGCTGTCAGTAATGATGTAATCTTGGGGTGGGAGAGAAGGGCCTTAAGCCAGGTTCCATCCCCAGCTCCCCCACCCCCTTATGATGCCCTGAGCCCACCAGGAGTGATCCCAGAGCTGGAGCCAGGAGAAAGCTCTGAGCTCCACTGGGTGTGGCCCCCAAACAAAACAAAACAAAAGATGAAATCTAGCAGTTAGCTGGCTCAACTTGGATAGAACTGGAGGGAATGCCAAAAGCAGCGTCAGAAGGGAAATGACAAATCCCAAATACTGGTGGCTCGCCCTCCTAGGTGGAGTATTTAAAAATAATAATAATAAACAAAGCAAAGAATTAGCCAATCCCGCTGCAGACCAGCCCTGAAAGCTGGTCAACAGAACCGACAAGAGGGGGCGGAGGGGCCTGGGGAAAGGCGGGCGACACGGGTCAGAAACGAGATACAGTGTAAGTTCCAGCAACCACAAACAGCCAGGTTGGCTCGCAGCGGGTCCGGGTCCGACGAGCCCAGGCGACGCAGAAACCCGGGTGCGGCCCGCCGAGCCCAAAACCACACCCCAAACGGATCTGAAAACATGCTCCGAAAATGCAAAGAAAAAGTGCACGGCTAGCTAATGAAGCGGGCCAAGGAGAAAATGAGCAACGCGAGGGGGGGGAAAGCAAAACCGGACCAGAATTGGGGGAGGAGGGGAAGTGGGGGTGGAAGGGGAGGTGGGGGTGCAGGAGGATTTGGGAGTGTCGGCGGGGGGGGGGGCGGCCTGTCCAGGCTCAGCCGAGGAGGGGGTCCTCCAAGGTGGGAGGGACGCCCCGCGCGCGGGACACTGGGAAGGGGCTGTCCTCGCGCCCCTCGGCCTCGGATCTGGGGCGGGAACCCCGGGCTGGCGCCCCTGCCCCCCGCGCCCGGAGACCTGCTCACCGTGCTGCAGCCGCTGCCTCTGCCCGCTGCCCCGCAGCGCCAATTCAAACCTGCGCGCGCGTGGGGCCGCTACGGCGGCGCGCGAGGGACAGTCGCGGCCGCTTCGCGCTCCGCCTCCCGCGCTCCCGGGCATGGCCCAGCCCTCTGCCCCGTCGGGTCAGACCTTATGAAAACAAGGCTTTCTATTATTATTTTTTTTCTTTTTTTTTCAGTTTTTGCTTTGGGGGCCACAGACGGCGGTGCTCAGGGGTCACTCCTGACGAGGATCTGGGACTATACAGGTTCCCCAGGGAGCAAACCCCCGGCCAGCCAGCCGGTTGCAGGGTGCAAATGCTTTAACCCCTGTGCTATCTCTAGGGCCCCTAATTTTGCTCAGCATTTAAGCTCAGAGTTCAGGCTGTGTGTGTGCACGGACTTCCTGCCTCCAGGGCTACACTGCAGTTGTCCTAGGTCGGACCCAGAAGGGTTAAGGCAGGGACCAGCTCTGGAGCTTAGCTCTGCAGGCTGGAGCTAGGGCCAGGGGAAGGGAAGGGGAGAGTGGGAAGGGAAGAAAACACACAATCCAAAAGAGAATTATACAAGTTGCTATAAAAGCCCATTAACATTTTTAATTTTATTTTACGGGCCTAGAGCGATAGCACAGCGGGTAGGGCTCTTGCCTTGCACGCGACTGGCCTGGGCTAGATCCCCAGCATCACACGTGGCCTGGAAGCCTTGGGAGTGATCCCTGAGCTCAGAGCCTGGAATAAGCCCTGAGCACTGCTGGGTGTGGCCCCAAAACCAACAACAAAAAATTATTTTATGTTTTGGTTTTGTATGTGTGTGTAGGATGAAGGGGCGGGAATCACTCCTGGTAGAGCTCAGGAGACTATATGCGGTGCCAGGGAGCAAACCCAGACTGGCAACATACAAAGGCCTTACCCTCTGTACTATCTTTCCAGCCCTGAAACCTCATTGGGGGCGGGGATGTTTTTATTCTGTTTTCGGGCCCCACCTAGCACTGCTCGGGACTCACTCCTGGTTCTGTGCTCAGCCATCACTCTAGGAATCAAACCCGGGTTGGCCACATGCAAAACAAACAATCCACCCCCTGTACTATCACTCCAGCCCCTGAAATCTCTTTTTTTGGGTTTTGTTTTGATTTTTTGTTTTTGGGCCACACCCAGCAATGCTCAGAGCTTTCTCCTGGCTCCGCACTCAGGAATTGCTTCTGGCTTGAGGGACCATATGGGATTCCAGGGACAGAACTTGGGCAGCCACACGCAAAACGCAAGCGTCCTACCCAGTGGACTATCGCCCTGGCCCCTGAAATTTCATTTTCCCAAGAAAACCAACACAGAGAAGTTAAGTGGCTAACTTCAGGTCACAGAGCTCCCAACTGCTGGAGACAGGACTTGCGGTCTCTCCTAGGTATAAAAGTTCTCATCAGCACATTTTGCCTCTCTCATTCTATTTGTTTTGGGGAGCCATACCCCATGGTGCTTAGGTGCTCTTCCTAGCTCAGTGCTCTGGAAAGCATGCTGGCAGGAATCCCTACACACACACACACACACACACACACACACACGAGTGCCCAGCCCTCTGCACTCTGTCCCCCACCCGCTCTGTGCATCTCTGACATAAACCTCACCCCCTTTTCATCTGTACTATTTATGCTATTTAGTAAGTCCGACATTTTCACAAGCCCTCTCTCCGTCTTGACTCCTAGGGTCCTGCCAGAAGCCAGAGGCTCAGACTTTTGAAAGGAGCCGTTGCTTGGGAAGAGAAAGGCGGGGGTGGGTATTGACACAGGTGTCTGGGCGGCCCTCGGGGAAGGCTTCAGCACACAGCCGTCCGGTCCCGGGTCCCGGTCGTGGAGCCATGAAAGTGCCTCCCGGGATTATCGGTAGAAACATCTCGACTTCACAAGCTTATTTTTCTTGCCTGTGAAATGCGCTCATTAATCTGGAAAGCTGGCAGAGCTGGCTGCTGTCACAGGAAACCGCTTCCAAATGGACGGGCTGTGTTAGCTCATCCAGGTCCAGGGTTTGCGACCCAAACTGACGAGAATTTACAGTCCTGGGTTTGGCTCCTGGGCCCAAAGAAGCACCTGCCTACTCACCTTGGAAGGGCCAGAAGTTCAAGTCTTGCCTCCACTTTGCATTTTCAAGAGCCGATTTCAGACTGGTGGGATCCAAGCTAGCAGTAGGTTTTATTTCTCCCCTTTTCTTTCACACCTGAACTCTTAACACTAGAACTGTCGTGAGACCAGGTGGCCCTGCTGACCGTCTAGGGGAGCAGCGGACCAGCTAGAGGAGTGAAAGAAAAATGAAAGTTTCCAAATTTTACCCTTTCCCCTCTGCATCTTTGATCAGTTCCTGTCTTGGAACAGGCTTTCTTACAAGCTAAAACTAAAAGCCAGAAATCTAATGTTTTTTTGTTTTCATATTTTGTGGGGTTACTTTTTATTTCGTGTGTGTGTGTGTGTGTGTGTGTGTGTGTGTGTGTGTTGCCAAGGCTCGAACCCAGGGCCTCCCACAGGCAACGCAATGCTCTAGCAGATGACTTCTAGCCTCTTCCCAAAACCCCAAACCGTTGTTTCTGCCAACAGAGCTGATGAGTTACAGATGCTGGAGAGCAAAGGTGAAAACAATAAGGCCCACGACTGGTTAGAAGCAGATGAAAGGCCCCAGAGGCTGATAGAGGCACCCGGTTCCATTACATGCTCATTGGAGTCCATGTACACGATTAGCCATGCCCACCTGAGTCGCGCTCTCTGACAATGACTGTGACCGTGCCAGGTAGGGACCAAACAAGTTAGAATCCGGGTGGTGCTTGGACTCCGAGGAATCACCTCTTCTAAAACTTCTCCATGTTTTGTTTTTGGGGGGTGGGGGGCGGGGGGAGAGGAGGGTTGTTGTGCTTCTCTCCCCCCTCCCCCCCGCCACATTCAGGTCCTGACACTTCTTCCTCCAGCATCTCCCTGCCTCCCGCACCCCTGCTCAGGCCCTCCTCTCTCACTTCCCACCACCCAGCAGCCTCCAACTTTGCCCTTTCGCCCGAGCAATAGTACAGTGGGTAAAGCACCTGCCTTGCACGCAGGAGACCCTGGTTCGATCCCCAGCACCACAGACCGTGCCTTGATCCCTGACCCGGAGCCAGGAGTGATCCCTGAGCGGTGCCAGGTGTGGCGAAACAAACCCAAAAAAAAAACCCTAACTTCATCCCAATGAAAACCGTTGTTGGGTGTGAACCACATTTTCTGCCAAGGATGTAACTAGATGATTCTAGAAAGATCTCTCCAGATTTAGCAGTAGAGAAAACAAAGGACCCTGTGAGCAGATGGGTACCTGAGGCTGCACGGAGGGCCGGAGACATCACCGTCTCCGACACCAGCTTCCACCGGGAGTGTGCGGGGCACTCTGCTTTGGAACAGGTGGGCAGCAAGGCTGGTGGAGAAGCAGCACCCCCCAACACATCTGGGGACTCCCAAGAGCACCCACACGTGTCCTTACAAGACACGGCAGAGGGGCAGGGGATGCGTTTCGAGGGGCGGGGTTCCTGCCGGCAAGTGCAGGCCCAACCCTTGGCCCCTGGCTCCTCAGGGACCCCTCAGGCCCCGCACACCCCAAACCCTGCCCTGCAACAGAGCCCAGTCTCAGGAGGAGGCGGGAGAGGCTTTCCCTGAGGCTCTGGCTCCCCCGTCCTGGCTCTTGCCCCATCCCTCAAGGCACCCAAGGCCTCCACCGCGTCTGACTCTCTGCTTGGCCCTCTCCCCTGCCCACTCCCAAGGAAGCTGACTAGGTCTCAATCCTGTTGGTGCACGGTGGCCCCCAGCGTCAATGCAGGAGGACAGAGGGAAGAGCCAGGAGAACCCGCAGATTAGTAGAACCTCTTTGGCTTTTCTGTTCATTTGTCTTTGACTCACACCGGCACTCAGGAAGGACTCCTGGCGGCACTCGTGAGCGGGACCTGATGGGTTGCTGGGGATCCCGGCTGTACTATGGCTCTGACCTTTCATTAGAACTTCTTTCCCCGAGGTTTTTCCTGCCCTTTCCTCCCCGACAAGGACCGAGAGACTGTGTCCCTTCGGAGGGCTGCGATTCGCCGACGGGAAGGTTTGAGGGTGGAGAAAGCAAGAGTTGCCTCTCAGGAACTCTCAGAGCTGGCCGCCCGCCCGGACCCCCCTCCTGATGCTGGGGGCTGGCACTGCGGTTTGGACTCCAAGCAGAAGCCGGGAGAGCTTGGCGCAGCTGGACGGCAGTCATCTTTGATCCCCTCAACGAGGCTATGGGTTTCCTTCTTGCTGGTGACAGCTGGTGGTCGGGAGCGGGAGCGGGGGCGGGTGTGGCACCCGGGAAATGCTTTGGCCAAAGGACCAATCCTGAACCGGTCTGTGATGGATGGGGTCCTTCCTCTGCCCATGACCCAGCAGAGTGAAATGGGACAGGGGCTTCTGAGGCGCGCAGGAGGGGAGACAGATGCCCATTGAACCCCTTAACAAAGAGGAGTGTTCTGTCCTCGGCGATTGAGCAAGACGGGGGCTGGCCTGGACATCTGGCCCCGATTCTGGCGCCCTCCTGCTGTCCTGACCCCCACGCTGTCCTCTGCTTTCTCACTCAGCTGGAAGGCGGTTGTTGAAAAATCATATTTAGGGGCTGGAGCGATAGCACAGTGGGTAAGGCGTTTGCTTTGCACTCGGCCAACCCGGGTTCGATTTCCAGCATCCCACGTGGTCTCCTGAGCACTGCCAGGAATGATTCCTTAGTGCAGAGCCAGGAGTAACCCCTGTGTATCAACGGGTGTGACCCAAAAAGCAAAAAAAAAAAAAAAATCATATTTAGGCACCGTGATTTACGTGGGAGTTACAGGCATGCACTGTCATGCTCCAATCCTACCACCAGGGCCAAGGATCCCCATCAATGGCCCTCGGGTCCCTCCGGTCCCCCCCACCCCCAACTGTTTCTTCCACAGACACAGGCATAGCTCCTGTGGTTTGAGCCTACTCACGGGAGTGCCGGTTAGATGCTCACACGTCCCACCCTCTCCCCCGTCCTGCCCAGCCCCCGGACTTCTCTGCGTGTCACCTCCAGATCTCCTCTTCTTATTTCCTCCTCCATTTCTCCTCCTTCCTTGGCAGGTCCAGCTTAGTATTTACCGCTAGGTAACAAGCAAAAGGTGGGTGTTTGCCCACCTTGGCTATCTCCCGTTTCCTTGTCTTTGTTTTTTGTTTTATCTAGTTCTGGGGGCCACGTTCAGCAGTGCTCAGGGTGAAATCCTGGCTCTGCACTCAGGGATCACTCCTGGCGGTGCTCCAGGGAACCAGCTGAGGTGCCGGGGATGAAGCAGAGTTAGGCATGTGCATGGTAAATGTCCTGCCCACTGTGCTATCTCTCGGCCCTTCCCTACTGAGCATCTAGGGGAGAGAGCCACAAGCTCTCGTTGGCGCTGAGGGAGAGGGTGGGGGCTGTGCTCATGTGCTGAGACGGGCAGGTCTGCCCCGCCAGTGTCTCTGACTTGGCTTATTCCCGGCTTTACCTTTTACGTTGGAGCTGGAGCGATAGCACAGCGGTTGGGTGTTCGCCTTTCATGCGGCCTACCCGAGTTCGATTCCTCCGCCCTTCTCAGAGAGCCTGGCAAGCTACCGAGAGTATTGAGCCTGCAGACAGAGCCTGCAAGCTCCCCGTGTGTATTGGATATGCCAAAACCAGTAGCAATAAGTCTTTCAATGAGAGATGTTACTGGTGCCCGCTCGAACAAATCAATGAGCAACGGGGTGACAGTGACAGTGACCTTTTATGTCATAGATCCTGAGCTGGGCTCTCCAGCAGAGGCCTAGCTTCGACACGTGTCCAGCTGAGCTGGACTTTTTGCTTCTGGGTCAGAGTTCTTTCGTGGTTGTTAGCCTAAGAACTGTTCGCCAGCCCCCAGTTCCGAGGTAGTGTTGCTGGGTCGCTGTCAGGGGTCACGTAAACCCCCAGAGCTGAGAAAACCCTGAATAAACCATTAAAGACACCCTCTTGATCTACCCCAGCAGAGACGCAGTGAGGCCAGCCCTGTTCCGAGGTGTCTCCTCGGAACCTGGGGTGTCAAGCCAGGTGTCCTGGTGTCAGGATGGAGTCTGAATCCTCCTCTCCATCCTTAAGTCTAGGGAGGAAACCTTTTCCCAGGGTTATTGATTTCCAATTTTTTTCTTTTTTTGGCTTTTTGGGCCACACCTGGTGATGCTCAGGGGTTACTCCTGGCTCTGCACTCAGGGATCATTCCTGGTGGTGCTCGGGCCGGGAATTGAACCTGGGTTGGCTATGTGCAAGGCAAAAGCCCTTACCACTGTATTATTGCTCTGGTCCCCTCAGATACTGTCTAACCAGGGGAGGCGGCGCGATGTGTACTTCCTCAGCTTTGGAAGCCACATCGCCTTGTCCCGGCCACGCCCCTTCCAAGTGGGATAAGCGGATTGGCCAATTTCTCCCACGAAAAGGCGAAAAAGAACAGCGCTTCAATTCCCCGGGGAAGCAATATGGACTTGAAAATGGAAAAGGAGGCACCAGCCAGCGCTGTGGAGGAGACGCCTCAACCGCAGAAGCCACAGGCCAGGAACTGGGGCCAACTCCTTCCCTCGAGTGGGACTTGTTTTCTGGCGTTCGATGCTGAGCTCGCCCTGACAGCCCGTGGACACTCGGTTGCTGGAGACTTGCAGAGCTCTCTGGTGCACGGCTCTGGCACGGCCATTGCTCGTGTTTCCTCGTGGCCAGAAGGCTCGGGAGACTTGATTGCTTGGCTGAAGACTCAGAGAAGGATGGGCGTGAGCGGGACGGAGCCCAGGGCAGCTGGGCTGCTCCCAGGGCAGGAGAGTTTCTCAGAGCTGCTTCGTGTTCACAGGAAAAGGACCCCCGAGAGTGAACCGGAAGGACTTTTAATGATGAATGGCATTTCACAAAACACCCCTGAAACTCGTTCTGTAGAACCTCACGTCTCAGCCCTCAGCCCTCCTCACTCTCCTGCTTCTAGCAGCTGTGGGTGCCTTGAGGGGCCTTTGAGCTACTGGGGTTGATGGTGGAGACAGAAGTGAGGGAGCTGGGGAGAATCGCTAGGGAGCGTGGACCACACACTGCAGGGATGTCCAGGGTATGCGCGCAGCCTCGGGTCTTGAATTCCTGGGTGAGCCCAGAGATCACAGGCATGTTTATGCAGGAAGCAGATGACACAGAGACAAAAGGAAGATGGGTCGAGCACAGGCGGGCAAGCTCGGCATTTGGGCGAACGTGAGAGGAGAATGGCCTTTTGGGTGGACCTACTGCAGGACACACTCTAGTGGCATCTCTGAGGCTGTGTGGGTGGGTAGAGCAAATAATTCTCAACACACTGAGTATCCCCACTTTTAAGTCTGATCCCCAGAACCTGGGGTTGGCAGACTGGGGCTCCATTCCCCTCCATCTGGGCCTTCAGTATGTCAGACCAAGAGGCTACAATGAGGGGTTCCGACCACTCCATCCGCAAGCTTGATTGTTTCACCACCAGGGGATGGGATATTAACAAATTCCAGAAATGCAGGGTCTTTCTCCATATTCTTCCAGTTAATTGCGGTTTGGAAGAAAATCCGTTTCAAGGTCTTGGACTGTAAAGTGTGGTGTCAGCTGCTCTTATCAAGGTAATCCATTGAAATGACCTTGAGTTACCAGAGTGGGGGACCAGGACACCTCCTGAGCAGATTTGGTCTCTACGTGTTCTTGGGACCTGAGCGATAGAACAGGGGTAGGGCATTTACCTTGCACACAGCTGACTGCGCTTCGATCCCCAGCATCTCATATGGTCCCCTGAGCATCACCAGAAGTAATTCCTGAGTGCAGAACCAGGAGTAACCCCTGACCATCACCGGGTATGACCCAAAAAGAAAAAAAAAAATTCTTGCATTCAAAATCCAATCGGCTGTTAAGTTTCCCCCTAGTGCCTGGCTCCAAGGAGCACTCGTGGTTCCAGGGGAGGGGTCCCCAGCACCTGGAGGCTTGGGCTATACCCTGGGAGGCCTGAGAGTGCAGGCTGGAATGGTGAAAATGCGAAAATTGACTCACATTGGGGAACCTGTAAAACGTGGGGGGTTGAACCAGTAACTGCTGATTCGCTTCCCGCCTCTGATAAGGCTCCAGAGTCCGTGAGAACCACACGGCATCCGCAACACGCGGTGGTGTGGGTTGGGAGTCCGCAGCGCCCCCGAAGACCCACTGAGGCAGAACCTGGGACGCCAGCGCCCAAGCGGAGTTTTAAATCTGGCTGCTGGGCGCCCCGAGTGTCATTCTCACATCAGCCTGCAGGTGTCAGCCGAGAGCCAACAGCGTTCTCGCTTTGTCCTACCACTTCCAGAGGCCTGAATGGACTCGGCATGGAGGGCTCCAGATCTGCCCGTCAGGAAGAGAACTGGATTCCCTCCTGAGCAGACTCCCTCGGGGTGATCAGAGACCCCCAACTCTGCTTCCTTGACCAATTTCATGCTGCTTCCCTTCCCCTGAACTTTCTGTGGCCCATGCCACCTCGGTGACAAGCTAACTCCACGAAGAAGAGTGAATTTGGTGCCTCGGATGAACTTACTGCTTTAGTCAGGAATGTGTGTGATGATGTACTGCCAAATCCGTATGGCCATTCTACCAACTGGTGGGATTATACACGGTCCTATGTGGTAACTATATAAAAGTTATGCTTTATAAAACTTTTTTAGTAAAGGGCTGGAGTGATAGCACAGCAGTAGGATGTTTGCCTTGCACGCAGCTGACCTGGGTTTGATTCCTCTGTCCCTCTCAGAGAGCCCGGCAAGCTACCGAGAGTATCCTGCCCGCACGGCAGAGCCTGGCAAGCTCCCCATGGCATATTCAATATGCCAAAAACAGTAACAACAAGTCTCACAATGGAGATGTTACTGTGCCCGCTCGAGCAAATCGATGAGCAACGGGATGACGGTGACAGTGACAGTGACTTTTGGTAAAACCCTTTCAAGTTAAGATTTGTTTGCTTGGTGATGCTCAGGGCTGACTCCTGGGCTCCGTGCTCAGGGATCACACCTGGTAGCGCTTGTGGGGTCATAGATGCTGCTGGGATTTAAACCCGGTGAGCCGTGTACAATGTAAGCACCTTACCCACCATCCTATCTCTTTGCCTTGGATTTAGGGGCTTCCATTTTATACCTTATTCATCTTTGGATTTTAGCCAAAGCCTCCTCTGATTATAACTGATTTTCTGCTCTGTGAATAATGTCAGATGCACCAGTGGGATGTTTCATTGGGGATTAACATTATTATATTTTCAATACAATATACTAGAAACATTCCATCAGTATCAGACAATGGGGTTCCCAATAAAGGTCCTCGATGTCTTCCTTCCAAATGAAGACATAGAGGACCTTTATTGGGAACCTGGTAATGTCTTCGTTACCAGGCCACTGGGACTTTAGAAATAATCGTGTCCCAGAAGATCCAGGATGGGGACATTTTCCCAGAAAGCACAATCGGCATCCTCTTATGCCCCTCAACCAGCCCGCAGCCCCCAGACCCAGCATGTGGGTTCTTTTTCCTTCTCTCCAGAGCAGAGGGGGAGTGCTCGTCCTCAGCCTCTCTGAATTCCTTTGTTTCTCAGAAGTTATCAAACCCTTGAATACTGCTGACTAGGATTCCGTCCCAGTATCCCAGATGGTCCCTTAAGCCCGCCAACAGTGATCCCCAAGTGAGAGCCAGGAGTAAGCCCTGAGCACCACCCTGTGTGAACCCAACCCCTCCCCAAACAAACAGTCATGATCATCATCCCGTTGATCGTTGAATTTCTCAAGGAGTCTTAATAACAGCTCCATTCGTCCTAGCCCTGAGATTTTAGAAGACTCTCTTTACTCGTTCTTCCCATCGGTGCCGCATTGGAGGCACTTTCAGAGTCAGGGGAATGAGATCCAGCATTGTTACTGGTTTTTGTGTATGAATACACCATGGGGAGTTTGCGAGGCTCTCCCATGTGAGCAGGAAACTCTCGGTAGCTTGCCAGGCTCTCCCAGAGGGAGAAGTAGGCCATAATATTCTAGGAGCTTGGTTTTATGGTCTCTGGGTGTTGGCTGTTGGTGGGATTACACGGTGCTGGGGCAGTCCCTGGGTGTGACCGCCTAGCTACTGGAAAATGGGGAATCTGGGCGGAAGTGGCCCAGTCCTGATCCGAGCAGGCTTGGAGGTCTCAGCCCCGGGTCCCATACACCTGGGTTCCTCTGCCAGTTCCTTCATGTGTGAGGCTCGTCCGAATGTGTGGAGAGGGGCCTTGAGCATGGCTGTGGCTAGACTCCGGAGGTCTTTGGCCTTGGGAGCTCTGCTCGGGGCGGGGAGGGACTGAAGCCCACCCCCTCCAAGGGGCCCCAGGGAAGACAGCCAGGCACGGGGGTGAGAGTCTCTCCAAACAAACAAACAAACAAACAAACAAACAAACAAGGAAATAGCAAACCCTTTGCCAGAGTGGTGGCTGAGGTACTGCACGTGACCTCTTGTGACAATGACCATCTGTTGAGGAAATCAGATCCTGGACAAATCGGGGTGATCACCTGAAAGGGGGAAGGACAGCTACATGGTGGTTGATGCCAAGGGGCCTTTTCTGGTGTGGGGTTTTGGGATGGCTCCCCCCAAAGAGATGATTTGCAGAATGAGATCGGAGGACCAGGAAGAGCAAGGAGCAGAAGGGAGGAAGGAAGAGGTTCCTCAGGGAGACGCAGGAGTTGGGGTTCATGAGGAGCAGGTGGTGAGCAGTGGGACCCGATGTGGCTGGGAGATGCCCGGGACCCCTTGGTCCTGGTGTCCTGGACCTAAACCCTGTACTCGCCGCCCCAGGTCCTGACCAGGATTCCTCTCCATCTTCCGGTGGGACGGCCCTGCTGCTATTTATATCTTGGGAGGAACTTGCCAATTCATGCCGGAGTATCGTTTTCTGTTTCTTTAAACTTGAGCATGAAGAGTAGCCCTCAGAACTCGGAGACATCAGGAGAAGGAACCGCGTGGGGGCCTTTTCCGCCTGACACTCATTCCACCCCGAGTCTCCCTCTCAGCAATTCTAGTCGGGGGCGGGGGGATGGGGTGCTCTGTATCCTGTATCTGGGGCTGGAGCATCTGCAAATGCTTAGCTGGGATTCTTCCTTGCCAATCCTCACACTTTTGACTTCTTTTTCATTCCCTCTTGTGCAGGCCGAGATGTCAGGCGCGTGATGAAAGCTAGATCACGCCACTTGTCGCTTGATTCTGGGGTGGAAAAGCAAGGGTGCTGGTGTTTACATGGAAGAACAGAGTCGCTGCTCGGGACCCAGGGGCTGGGCACCTGCCTTGCATGCCTGAGGCCCGGGCCGGGCTCCTCTGGGCTCCCCGGAGGGCTGAGTCTGACGCCCCTAACACGTCCACAGAGGTCCTCGGGACCACCCGCTTTAACTCTGGGGCCTTGTGAGTGTGGTCGACCCCGGGCTCACAGTAACAACCATGCAAAGAGAAGGAAGTGGACATTCCAAAGGATCAGTTAGTGTTTTCATTTGGGGGACACGCTCCCCAAGGTGCTGGGAGGAGCCAAGGGGGCCGCTCGTAGGCGTGAGAGTTTGATCCTCAGCCCTGTGATGCAGCGCTGCTCAGGAGACTGTCAGGGCCGGGGATTGAACTTGGGGCCTGGAGCATAGGAAGCACGAGCTCTAGATCTTTAAGGTTTCTTCCCAGTCCCTGACATCTTTGTTTATTTATTGATTGTTTGTTTGTTTGTTTGTTTGGGGGCCACATGCAGTGTTGCTGGGGGATACTCCTGGCTTGGTCGCTGGGGGTGGATCCTGGCAGTGGTCAGGAAGCCACTTGGTGCCAGGGGGTCAAACCCAGAGCCTCCTGCATCCAGAACTTTCTAGCCTCTTGAGCCAACTCAGTGGCCTCCTGAAAAATATTTTTTTTAATTTTTAATTTGTTTTTTGCGTTTTGGGCCATACCTGGTGAAGCTCAGAGATTACTCCTGGCTCTGTACTCAGGAATCTCTCCTGGCGGTGCTCAGGGGACGCTATGGGATGCTGGGAATCAAACCTGGGTTGACCGCTTGCAAGGCAAATGCCCTACCCATTGTGCTATCACTCCGAAAAATATTGAAAATATTTTTAAACGTTTGTTTATTTGGGGAGGAGGGTTGAGCCACACTCAGCTATGCTCAAGTATCATTCCTGGCTATGTTCTGGGGACCATTATGGCACTCCGAGGCGGGGGAGGGGTCAGCCGGGTACAAGAAAAGCCTTATCCCTGTACCACTTCTCCGACCCCGGAGAACAAAATTTTTCAAGAAAAAATTATAATTGTTACAAACTTTAGATAAGTCTCTGTATGAGAAGTTACCATCTATTCTTTTTTTTTTTTTTTTTTTTTGCTTTTTTGGGTCACACCTGGCAATGCTCAGGGTTACTCCTGGCTTTGCACTCAGGAATTGCTCCTGGCAGTGCTTGGGGGGCCATATGGGATGCCAGTGATCGAACCCGGGTCGGCCGCGTGCAAGGCAAACACCCTACCTGCTGTGCTATCACTCCGGCCCCGTTACCATCTATTTTTGATAGATTTTTTACTATTAGTAAATATACTGAATATTTAATACTGAATATTAAACATTTCATGATTGATTAACCACATGCTTTTTATCTTCGGATTGATTCATGTGACGATTTCCAGAAACACATTTTCTGATGCTGAAAGCAAATGAGGGTCCCAGCACCTAAGCCTCTCGGCAAAGGTGTCCACACAGCTGCGGCTGCCGCTTCCGTGGGCGGATGAGACGGGCCTGGAGAGTTTCCCTGTTTCTCCCACGACAGAGTATCCGGGTCCTTGCCAGCTCCCGAGTCACCCACCGGCCACCCCAGCAATCCCCTTATTGGGGGGTGGGGGGAGGGTCTCTCCCCAGTGCTGATGTTTGGGACCTTTGCCTGGACCCTCAGCCCAACTCGTGACACCCTCATCCACTGTGCTCTGGCCTGAACGGCTGACTGTCCCCCCAGAAGCGTGACTGTCCCCACCAGAAAATGGCCCGACCCCCAGCGCTCGCCCCTCCCAGCTCTCCCACGGAGCAGCCTTTCCCAAGAAAGGAAGTGAGGGGCCGGCCAGTGACGAGTCTTTCCTCTTTATTGAGACTTTCCTACAAGGGGGCTCGTGCCCGGGGGCTTCTTCCTTCCAGCCCCTGGAATACGGGCCCGCAGGTCCTCTGCCGTCGCTGTGTAACCCCG